>NC_087063.1:50411827-50458421 GCF_963678635.1 Symsagittifera roscoffensis | reverse complement strand
TGCTGTTTTCTCCCGAGTGTTGATGTCTGCTGTTGACTTTCCGACAGAGTCATCTGTTTGCAGCCTCATTCCGCTTGTCTTTAATTTTTGTGTCGGGCGCCCAACGGTTCGTTTTCCCGTTGCTTTTCCTTTTCGTTTCCTTTTTCGTTTCATTGTGCTATTCTGGTGTGCCTGGCCTGACATCTTCTCTTGTCGAGTCAATTTCATTGGTAGGCCCGTTGTTTTGTCCTCTTTGAACATTGGATGCTGGGGAGCAGTAGGGTTCTCTATGTCTAAAAAACGTAGGAATGGTCCTGATCTCCGTGTGGATTTGTAAGCAACGTAATCACTGAGCCGAGAGGGTCTGCATGGTTCGTATATCAAAGGACTAGGGACAAATGCGGCACCGCTATTCCTTAATAGTCTCGGTTGTTTTCCAAATTTTTGCACCCATGCGGTGTGTGGAGTATATGTTAGAGTTTTCCCATCTATGGTTTTATATTTTGTTCGAATGTTTTCGGATCTTTAGCCTTCGTTGCTACTCTAATCGTTTTCCGTGCTACCTGGTCTATACCGTTGTAGGTCATGCATTATATCTGCAGGTAATGTCGGCTTTTTAAGGTTCTTTCTATCTAAACATGCATGTTTTGCGCTTTCCCGGCTTAAGTTATTAGGTGAGCTACTAGCTGCTACATTTGACAGGGAGCTGTTTGGTTTACGGTCCATGTGGCTCTCAAATGGTGAAAGTTTTGTAACGCCATGTGGTGTTATTCTCAATGTTTTGAAAGTGTTAGCCATATCTGAAGCGAGTTTGTACGGTGTCTTTATTTTATCAATTTTCATTACCCCTAACGTACGTTTTAAATTTTGTTACATTCTTTCTACTACCCCTATTGCTCTATGATCGCCTACCGGAGCGAACAGTAGTTTTATATTGTTGGTACTGCAAAACAGTTGAAATTTATTAGCTCTAAATATTTGCGCTTGGTCGTACCTTAATCATCGGGGTACCCCGTTATTAGAAAAGTATCTTTGCATAAACTTAATGGCAATGTGCGCTGTTGTATTCGTAACAACTTTTCCAGTGGGGAATTTTGACCACTTATCTATTGCAACTAAAATGTACGCCTCCCTATTTAGTTCATCCGGAAGAGGCCCTGCGAAATATAATTGAACTTCCTCGTCAGGTTCAACCACTGGTTCCATTACTGAATGTTTCTTTCCTATATTGGGTTTTAAGTTTTTACCTTGCTCAATGCAGTGTTTGCAATTTTGTGCCATTTGCACAATTTACCGATAAATATAAGGAAACTAGACATGTTGACGCAAATCCAACATAGCTGCCAATCCTGGCAGGGTCGAATGCAGGCTGTCTAGCACTGTCTGTCGTATTTGTGTAGGGATGACGATTCTCTCATCTATATGTAGACAGTCCTCTTTGACATGTAGCTTGTTTCGTATGTTGTGCCAGTATTGTCCGTAGGAAACTTTGATGGCTCCCAATCAAAGTTTATCAATGGGCGCAGATTTCGGTCCTTCTTGGTGCCTGCAGCAACAAATCGTACGCCTAGAACCCGCTGTAACCTTTGTCTGAACATTGGTGTGTCTTCCTCAGATTCCGCTGTGTTTGTGGCTTTCTCCAATATCGCGAACAGTCCCTCCGTGATCATATAATGGCTGGCTTCTAACTGTGAAGTTGTTCTCATTGTTGGTGGTGGTTCTAATTGTGTGTCTGCTCTTCCTGTATGCAGATGTTAGGATCCACGCGGCTAACAAAGTTTTCTTCTGTGTCCTCTTTCCTATTGGATTCTTAGGCATCCCGGACTGGTGTTGTGGGGACAATATGAAGTGATTTCTGGTCCGGGGATTTTGTTAGATCTGCATTTCCTTTTTTTCCTTTCGTGGGAGGTTGCTTGATTCATCTCGGGTCCGAAAGGCTCTCTTTGCGGTCTGATGAGTCCTGCCAATTTTGTGTTGACTCTTTTCGGCCCCACGACTCGTTTGTTTTTCATTCCAGTGGGATAAAACCTCCTCTAAACCCTTTTGTTTCTGGTTTACGGCTCGTTTTTGACATTTAAATTTGGTTTACTGAGACTGTGTGAATTGAATTTTTGCAGCTTGGCTGGTATTGTTGATTTTTTGGTTGAAAGAGAACTGACTGTTTTTTAGCAGGTTTCGAGTGAAACTGATTTCTATTGTGAGTTTGAAATTGACCGTTTGCGGAATGTTTCGAATTTTTAGTTGTCAACTGAATGTTTGAAGTAGCATCCAAAAACCCTTTGTTTTTCGCGCGCTTTTTGATCAGCTCATGCAGCGCTTTGTTTTGATTGGCTAGATTATCTAGAAGGACATTGTCAATCAATTCGAGGTTGTTTATGAATGTCCTTATTGATGTTACAACGAATTCCTCATCGTACTTACTACCTAACTGAATTTCGGGACATATAGTCTTTTACTCCCATTTTATTCCCAGCAAGGTGTTTGATGTCAAAATGAAATGGTATCAATCGGTCGATCCAGCGCGTGAACCGGCTTTGGCTTAATTTTGATCGTTGGCTTGCTTTTAAAGCGCTGATTAAAACTTGGTGGTCTGTGATGACTATAAAATGCTTTCTATAAAGATAGTATTTAAAATGTAAAATGTTCGATTGCCCACACGACCCCTATTAATTCTAGATTGCTTAAAAAAATATATTTTTGCTCCAAGGAAGGTGATAAGCTACGGTGATGACTAAAAATACGGTTTTAAAAAGGTGATGTATAAGCTACGGAAATGTTGTTCCAGTGTGGCCCCTAACCCTGTGGTAGATGCAACGTATACGATGCGAGTATCAAGATGTTGGTCAAAATGTTTGTTTTGTGTTTTGTGTTATTTCAGCTTATGTTTTTGCAAGTTGTGTTGTGCTCTTGTGACCAGTCAAGTGGTTTATTTTTTTCTGTGTTTTTCAGCAGTGGGCGTAAGGCGGCAGCAGTTTGTGCTAATTTTGGTATATATCGTGTGAGATTGTGTTTGGCGCCCATAAAACTTTTTAATAGTTTAAAAGTTTTCGGTGGTGATAGTTTTTTGATAGCCTCAGTTTTTCTTATAAGGGGTTTTGTTCCCTCGCTATTAATGTTGAAGCCTAACCACTCAACCTGTTTGAATGCAAACTTACATTTGTCCAATGATATCGCAAGATTTTCTTCGTCTAGTTTTGTCAGGACTGATTGTTACTTTTGTCGGTGTAGCTCCTCTGACCCTTTTTTTAAGATCAATATATCGTAAAAAAATGCATAGGTGTTGGTACGATTCGTAGCGTTTCGATCGATGGCCTCTTGAAATTCAGCTGGCAGATCCGTGAGGCCAAATTAGTGTTTGAAAATAGTGTTTGTTTGGATTTGTCTGATTTTACCACCTGTGCGATATTGTCCAATAATAAATCGATGTTATGCATTTGGTATTTGTTTTTGTGGATGAATTTGTTGATTTTCTTGCAGTCTAACGCGAGTTTAACTCCTCGATTTTTTTTATTGTTATGTCAATTGGGCTAATAAATTGTCGATCCGAACTTTTATCTAACTTGATGATGTGTTTTTGATCCATCAACTTGTTCAATTCCCCTTCAACTCATTCTTGTAGATGCTGTTATACCAACGGACTCGGTGTATATCGGTTAGATATGAATTGAGACATGCTGTGTAATTAGAAACAAGAAACAAGAAGATTCTGTTATCATCTTAAATTCAATCGGCAAGTTTATGTCTTGTTCGAATCTGACCTTGAAATCATGAGAGCGACAGAAAGTCATAAATAACTATTGATAGGTTAATAGGTACTTAATTAGATCAGACATATATATGATTACGTTTACATAAGTACGTATGGTTCAGAATCAGAACTATTAGCAATCTATGTAACTTGTTTTAGTTGTACTGAGTTCTATTAGATATCTAGTATATCCGTACGGATAACATTCTCCCTTTTTTTTCTCAATGATGAAGACATCATATGTTATCTTATTTTCCTGGTTGGTCCTTATTGTTCGTTGGAGGTGGAGTCTGGGGAGTTTTTGGTTGTCCTCTTCGCTGATCTTCGCCTTCGTTGGTTTCAGTAGGTACCTAGTACGATCTTGTTTTTCACATTCGCTTTGCAATGTCATATAATTTTTCGTTTGCGAAATTGATTTGAAGTTTTTCATTGCAACGTTGAAGCTGTCGATTAGCGGTTTATCTGCTGAATACGAGGTTCCCACTGGTCTGTCGATTATGTTACGTGAGCTAGTTGCTCTTTGCGTCGGGGTTTTTGGCGATTCGGGGCGTTTGGATGTATTCGCTGTAGTTAACAAAATTTCTCCCGGATCGTTTTGTGGCAAATCTGATTGTGTGGCCGTCTTCGTTGGTGTGAACAAGTTATCCTCCGCATCGTTTGTGTCGCGTATGGGGGCACAATTTTGTATATTTGGCCCGTCAATGGTTTCCTCGATTCTCAATTGTTCTGGTGTTCCCTGGTTTGTGCTGATTTCGATGCATTCAATGTCTGTTGACGACTCGTGAGTGATTCCTGATGCATGTGGGGTTTGTTCTGTTTCTATAGTCTCCAGGGGTTGTATTGTGATGTTACAGACCGCGGTGTCCGCGGTGATGGCATTATCAACATTTTTGATCGGGATCGCATTTCCAAATTTATTTGCAAGCGCACTTATCTTAGTCCTTGTGGATCTTCTGCTTGGTAGAATTTCTTGTGGCGGCGTGTTTTTTTTCTGTCAACTCTTTTGGCTGGGGGCATCTGTGGTGATTGCGTATTGATTTGGTCGATACAATCATCCGATGATATCGATATTGACGTGTCACATTCGAATTCAATGTTTGTGTTGTCTCTGCGTACTTTTTCTGGGCTGCCCTTTCCTTTACGACTTGAGGTTTTTAATGGCCGTTGGTTTTTGTTTAGTAGTTTCAGGTTGTCTTTTCAAAGTGGCTAGTGTCGCTTTATGAATGCGCTGTGGCTCTAATGCTTTTCGATTCATCGTTTGTCTGATTATTTCTTCAATGTTTTTGGCTGGTTTTCGTTTGGGGCTTACAGATGTCGATGATTTCTGCATCATTTTCTCCTGTTCTTTGGCGATTGGGTGAGAGAATAACTGCCACTTGAACCAGTTGGTTTTATTGGGTCAACTTCTGCAGCTGAAATACGGGGTTTAGCTCTTGGTAAATGTTTGTATGCTACATAGTTTTTTAGCTGCGCCGGTCTACATTTTCCGTATATTCGAGGGACCGGTACAAAAGCTAGTCCGTCGTGTTTTATTACTCTCGGTTGTTTTCCATCTTCCCGAACCCACGCAGTGTGCGTGGAGTAATTAATGATTGACCCGTTTTCGATTAATTTAAAATGTGCACCATATACCCCAGGATTTTTTATTTTTCGTGCTATTGTACCCGATTTTCTTGCGACTTGTTCCATACGTTTACCAAATTTTGGGTCTATTGTGTTCTGGGGTCCTTTAAAGCGATCTTTAAGAAAAACCAGAGGGGCTCTTTCTGGCCTATGTTTCTCTTGTTTTGTAAGCCAACGTATGGGTTTTCTTGTTCTAATGTCTGCAATATCGTTTTGCGGGTTATCAGCAAGAAAAGATCGTTTAACTTTTTGTAAGTCATAAGGTTTGTTTTTAAGTGGAAGGTGCGCACCTATTGGGAACTTTTTCATCAAGGCCCGATCAAACTCATCGTCCTTGTCTGTGTCCGAGAGTGTCAATTGGTTCTTCGTCGTCTCAGAGTGGCTAGGATTGGTTGTTTTACTCTTTCCTGATGTCCTAACTTGATCCGCCTTTTTTGATAGTCCCGCCGGTTCAAATGATGGCTCGGGTAGGTAGTTACTTTTGTATACTACACTTAATTCGTCCTGACTGTTAATGTCTCTATTCCATATTGCTTCGGGCGTGAGGGCAGGTTTTGTGAGGATCTTTTCATCTAAACACGAAATTTTTGTGTATTCCCACGAGAGATTAGAGATTTTTGGTGTTGTGCATATATTACTTAGCGTTTTTATTGATTTACGCCCGTAGTGCGCCTCAAGCGGCGTAATTTTTGTTGTCGCATGCGGGGTAATACGCAGTGACTTGATTAACTCTGCTACGTCAGACGCTAGTTTATACGGTGTATTATTTTTATCTATCTTCATTTTTTAGAGTTCAGTTTTTAAAGTTCTGATGAGTCTTTCTACCATGCCCATTGAGCGATGATCGTTGACTGGAGCAAATATCAATTTAATGCTATTGCTTTTACAATAGTTCATAAAATTTTTCAGCCCGAAAACCTGGGGCTTTGTCACACCTGATATACCGTGGTACGCCGTGATTTACAATATGCGTTTGCATAAACTTAATGATCGTATCTGCTTTGTTATTAGCGACCACTTTTGCCGATAGGAATCTCGAGAAACAATCTACCCCAACTAGAATGTACACTTCTTTATAGTTTTTATCCGGTAATGGTCCGGCAAAAGCCAACTGGATTTCTTCATTCGGTTCTACTACTGCGTCTAGGCTTGTGAACTGTTTTTTCCCGGATATTACTCGAAGGTTTTTACCTTTGGCGCGACATTCCTTGCAGTTTTGTGCTGCTGTAACAATATCCCTGTGGAGGTATGGGTACCATATGTGTTTTGCAGCTTCCAATGTGCCGCCTTGTCCGGGATGTGTCAAGTGGATCGAGTCGAGTATGACTTGCCTTAATTGTTTAGGAATTACTGCTCTGTCGTCGTAAAGTAGCACGTTATTTAGGACGGACAGTCTGTTTCGCACATTGTAAAAATACGGTCCGTAGCAGGCTTTGATTTGATCCCACTTTTGTTGCCGTATCATTTTAATGAGGGGTTGAAGATTGCGATCGAGTTTTGTGGCAGCCGCGATAAAGTCAACATCGAGTGCTTTCCGGACATTTTTCCGAACTAACGGTACATCTTCCTCCTCCAATACAATGGCTCGACATTCATCCGGTTGATCTGCAGTTTCTGTTTGATATATCTGGTCTGACTTTTTGTTGAAAATAAAATTGTCCTCCGACGGAATTACTTGGTGCATCACATCACCGAAAGAGATGGTCGTAGGGGTATTTTCTTATGTAGTCTCGGTAAATGACGCGAAGTTGGTTGGAGGAATCGTTACTGTTGTTAGTCCGCTGTGGCATTTTCGTAGGACCCTTTTGAACGGGGGTAGCGCCATACCTGTTTGCAGTTGTCTGCTCATCTTTGTGTGTTCTCGTGTGCTGAATCGCGTGACTTCGTTAGGCTTGTAAGGATAGTGATAGTCGCTGGTTACTTTGTGTTGAGAAAAAGTTTTTTCGTTCTGATTTGGCTTACTCGGTGTGGAATAGCTTGAGATTTTTGAATTAGAAATTTTGTGACTGCTTTTCAGAAGTGGACTTTTAACAGTGAATTCTGTTGGTTTTGCGTGCGAACCTGAACGAGCTAAGTTTTCGTTCCGGTCGAGCTGTAAAGCTCCTTGAAATCCGTGTGGCTTTTCGTTCATTTCAATGTTAGCTGTAGTGCTGTCTTGAAATTCAGTGATGAAATCATCGATAAGTGCTACTACGAAATGTTTGTCCCAGTACGCGGGAGGTTGTGGTTTTACCACCGGGTGGCGCAAAACATAATCGATTCAGCCCATTTTGCTGCCGGAAAAGTGTTTTATTTCAAAATCATATGGAAAGAGACGGTTAATCCATCTAGTTAGACGTTTTTGATATGTTCTATTATTTCTATTGCTGTTTAGGGCACTAACCAAAGCTTGGTGGTCAGTAATTAATTTAAAGCGGCGGCCATACAGATAATACTTAAAGTGATCAATGGCCCACGCCGCGGCAAGGAGTTCCAACTCGTTTACTGAATATTTAGTTTCGCACTTATTGAAAAATCTGGAGACATAGCCAATCCATCTGGAGTTTCTTGTTCAAGAGCTGCTCTGATACTATCGCAGCTTGCGTCGTATACAATTCTTGTCTCACGGTTATTTACGAAATGTCGATTTTCTGTGATGTTTCGGACTGCTGTTAGTATTTTTTTGATTGCCTCTCATGTTTTTCTTCCCAACTGAAGTGAAATTTAGAAGAAGATGATATGAGTGGTCTAAGCGGTGTACACAATTGAGCCAGGTTTGGTATAAATTTATTTAAATGATGAACAGAGCCCATAAAATTTTTGAGTTGTTTGAAAGTTTTGGAATGTTGAAGTTTTGTGATTGCGTCGATTTTCTTGTGCATCGGTATGGTTCCGTATTCATTCATGACAAAACCCAGCCATTCGAATTCTTTACAGCCGAATTCACTCTTACTTACAGAAATAGCCATTTTTTCTTGGTCTAACCTGTCTAATACTCTTTTCAGTTTATCGATATGTTGTTCTTTTCTTCCGTGGGATATAATTAAATTGTGGTCGTCGAGAAAAGCGAATGTATCTTTTTCGTTATTCCAAGTTAGATCAATGGCCTTCTGGAATTCTGCGGGCATATCTGAGAGCCCGTACAATTCAGTTTGAAACTGGTAAGTGCCGGTTGCTTGCCCACCTAATATACTAAAATTACACTGCGTCTTGGTTGTATCATCCAAGTTTAGTTGACTGTAGGCATAGCGAAGGTCAATTGTAGAAACATGTGTTGCCCCTGGTTTGTTATTTTCCTCTTGAGCTGGCTGGGCTACGTTATCCAGGAGTACGTCGATATTCGGCATTTGATATTTGTTCTTATGTATCGCTTTGTGAATTCGCTTTGAGTCCATTGCTAGTTTTATTTTATGATCTTTCTTTACAGTTATTACAATTGGGCTTATGAACTGCTTGTCGCTACATTTATCGAGTTTCACAATATGACCTTGGTCAAATAGAGAATTGATTTCTTGTTCAACTTTTTCTGGAATATGTATCGGAATTCTGCATCCTTTTTGTTGTAATGCTTTGAAATCGCTTAGGAATTTTGTGTGAACCATGTGGTTTTTGAGCAGCCGATGCGTGTACATAACCCTGGGTATGTTGCCTTGACCCAATTGGTAATGACTGTGTCCGATTGGTCTGTATCAGCTATATAATTGATTGACTTACCATTTGGTTTTTCTTGATGGAGATGTATGCCTAGTTGCGGTAGGAGATTTCTTCCCAAAATATTCGCCCGTTTAACCTCAACCACAATAAATGGCTCGGTGTTGATTTACCACCTCCCTGACACTATTAGGGTAATCAACCTGCTGAAACGTAGGAGTTTTGTAGCCGTTGTAGCACACCATTCTATTTGCCTCGTGATCTTGATTTAACTGAATGCGTATGGCACTCGTCACTGTATTTTGTAGTGTGGTAGCTGTTTTGTTGTTTATGAATGACATTGGACCCTGTATCAGCAATGAAGACAATATCATTGTCCTCTACCTTGACTCGAATAAGATGGCCTTCTAAATCGTCCGTCTTTATTTTTTCAGCCGTTTTTTCGTAGAAATTCAATGCATTTACGCTGTTGTCCTCTGGATGGATGAATTCCTATCCCGGAACGACATCTCCTGCCTGGAGATAATCGACGTACACCGCTATGTCTGTGTCTTGTATAGTTTGTTCTTCCATGATTGCCTTAACGTTTGAAGAATTACAGAGTTTGGCGTAGTGTCCCATTTTCGTGCATTTATTGCAGATCTTATCTTTGTCCGGGCATTGTTGAAGATGTCCGGGTCCGAAC
Source organism: Symsagittifera roscoffensis (assembly GCF_963678635.1). Lineage (NCBI taxonomy): Eukaryota > Metazoa > Xenacoelomorpha > Acoela > Convolutidae > Symsagittifera > Symsagittifera roscoffensis. Next base: position 50,448,756 of record NC_087063.1, on the reverse strand, counting down.
GGATTACCGCACTTAAAGCAAGATTGTTTCCGATCGTTGCCTTGTCGTTGAGAGTTTCCCCGCTGTGATTGCCCTTGACCTCTGTTCCCCCTTCTGTTATTGCGGTATGATTCCCCTCGTTTTTGAATGAACCCAACTGGTTCGGTCTTTATTCCTATTTGTTGAGAAGAAGATGGTGACGATCCTTGTTTGCGTATTTGGAGCTGTTTTTCCAGACCCTTCTCTCTGCGTATTGCGTATTCGAACGCTTGTGTGGGAGATTTCGTCTCTGCCAGCAGATGTTTTTGTACTTCATCATTCGTCATATTTGCTGTGAAGAGATCTCAAAAAATTTCTGTTTCCAAGGTGTTAGCATTGCAATTGGGGCATTTGAAGTTTCCTTTTTTTACAAATTCCGTGAGGCCACAGTGGAATGGCTCTAATGTTTTACTCTAATGTCTTGTTTTACTTCTTGTGAACGCCTCGTATCTGTCAAACGAAACGTTGCGGTCTTTGATGAAGATGTGTTCCAGTCTATTCCAAAATGCTCTAATCTGGGTAATGTTGACTGAGACGTCTTTGGCCTTCGTATCCGAGGCGTAGATAAATATAGCTTCGGAATTTAATGTCGGCTTCTTCCCCTGGTATTCCGTCCACGGTGGGTCCCAAGTTATCCAATTGGGCACACTGGTTATCCCACTGTATATTTTTCTCATGTTCCAGTCCCTAGTTTGTGATTGAGTTTCCCCCTCTATAGGAAGTTCATAACCAGGCTCTTGGGGTTTTCGTATTGTGGGTGGATTTTGTGAGAGTTTTTGCTTCACTTTTTGCTTCACTTTTTTGAGATTTATTCCGTCTTTTGCGACAATTCCTAGATAGAGCTCCTGATTCCATTTCTCCCACTCGGTTGGGGATTCCACCGAGGCTTTCTGCCAGAATGGTGCAATACCCAGTGGGTTTTTTGTGAGTGCTGGCTGCGCCATGTTCTACCCACGGACTCGGTGTATATCGGTTAGAAATGAATTGAGACATGCTGTGTAGTTAGAGATAAGAAACAAAAACATTCTGTTATCAACTTAAATTCAATCGGTAAGTTTATGTCTGATTCGAATCTGACCTCGAAATCATCAGAGCGACAGAGACTCAGAAATAACTATTGAAATTAGTGTTAGGTTAATAGGTACCTAATTAGATCAGATATCTATATGATTACGTTTACTTAAGTACGTATGGTTAAGAATTAGAACTATAAACAATCTATGTAACTTGTTTTAGTTGTACTGAGTTCTATTGGATATCTAGTATATAACAGATGTACGGATGTAGTATAAAACCGTACGGATAACAGATGCACAGGGATACGTCGAGCTTTTTGTTGTATGGGAATGAAATCTTAGTTGAATTGAGTTCTCATCATATCATTCTTCGATTTTCCGATATGTATGCACTGTTGTTGAAAGATATCTTTGACACATTGTTAAATCTCTAGATCTGATTATTCCTGCTCACGTACACTTAACACATTCTCTTTCTGCTTTTCTTGAACCAACTTGACACCTATTGGTGGTAGTATGTTTCGTCCTATGATGTTTGCTTTTTGGTCATCCACAATGATGAACGTAGCTGATTGAATTCTTCAGCCTCCTGATTCGATGGTTTTTATCAATCTTCCCTTCGGATTTATTGTTTCACCATTGTAGCATGTCAGATTTCTGGCAGTGTGGTCCGGTGGGATGCATTTGAAAAGTGCTGATTTGTCGTTTTGTTGTATACGCCGTGCGGTTTTTTTGTTTAGAAAAGACATTGTACTACACGAATTGGCGATAGCGAATAGTTCTTCTGTATTTGTTTTTAACTTGACAATATGACCCTTTAGGTCATCTTCCGACAAGGTAACCGTGTTTTTTATCTCAAAGTATTCAGCGATTGCCATAACCGAGAATTTGTCTATTTGATAATCATCCCATCCATTATTTGAGGTGAACTCACCAAATGCCCCGGGGTCGTTTTCGGTTTCCAGACTCTCAGTTTCTATTTTTTCCTGTTCCTCCTCCTGTTGGTTTCCTAAGTAATTAACGTTCGTGGATCCACAAACTTTTGCAAATGATCTCGTTTGGCACATTTTGAACAAATCTTGTCTTGGGCCGGACAAGATTGGAGATAATTTTGGCCGTATTGATTTCCGCATTTGTAACATTGTTTTGAAATGTTTATGTTATTGTTTTTTGGTCCTCGTGTGTTTTGTGTTCCGCGTGGATACGGTCGTCCACGAAAGACACCCCGACTTTGTGAGTTTTGATTATTTGAGTGATTGTATCGGCCACGGGTGTTGATATATTGTACCGGTTCTTATTTTGTTGTAGTTTGTCCTCCGAATGGATTTATCTTCATTGGGCGACTGGGTTCAATGCCTTTTTCCCGACGGATTGCATCTTCACACGCATCTTGTAGACTCCGTGTTTGTGCTAGTAAATCTTCTGCATTTTTTTTTCATTGTTGATATGCGCTGTGAACATGTCTCCTACCCACTCGTCTTCACGATAACCACAGTCAGCCCGTGAAGCTAATTCGACTAGATCTGCATGAAATTGTTCCAGACTCTCCGATTTCTTTTGTTTCCGACAAATAAAATTGTACCTTTCGAAGGCTACTATTCTGTTCGTAACAAAAGTGTCTTCCAGTGTCGTCATGAGTTCTTGTGTGGTCACATTATGTAAATCCAAACTAGGTCTTTGCTGTTGAACTTGTCTTTGTCCTTCAGCTCCCAAACATAGGAAAAGATAGCTGCGATTTTTCGCGTCTGCTTCGTCCCACCTATATGAATTGCATAACACTCCTTTCTCCCGAGCTTTTATGGAACGACAAACAGTGAGTCTCAATAGGAGCGGTGCAAAACAACTAGCTGATAGACAACGTTTATTTTCAACTGAACAAAAGTTCAAACATTAATCAAGGTCAAAAGACCGACCAACTAAGCGTTTAACATAAAGCATAAATAATATAAATACCACATATATATTTATGTTTTTAGCCGGTTTCTTGGCATAGTTGCTAATGCACATTACTCTCAGTCCAAAAGTCAAGAGTTCAAAATTCGAAAAAATCGAATATTTTAACTTGAAGACATGAAACCGAATAAGTGCAAGTACTGCCCCACCCTAAAACCCCTCATACTGGGAACCCCAGTATAGGGGAGGGGTGAGGGAAAGAGAAAATTATTGCAGTATTGGCCTCTATCACCTCCCAATATATGGGCTCTCTATTTTGCGTTAACTCACAAAAGTTATGGCTTAGATTTGAGACTTTTGAGGCTCAATTTAAATGATTTTGAGTTAGCTTCTCTTCTTATCTCAAAACAAATACAGTCTATCATTAGCACTTACTGGTCCTAGACATTAATCAATTTGAACGTCAAATAATTAACTAGAAGTGTTAACTTTTGGACAAACGGCAAAGCACAGTTTGTCATATGGGGCAAGTTGACATAGGACAAGTTTTCATTTAGTATAGGGCAAATTAGCATAAGGCCAGTTGTCCTGGGGCAAATAATACTGACACCATTTATTCGAATCCTTGCAACCAAGCCAAATTTTTGTCTTTACACAAAATTTGAGTAACAAAACCCAAATAAATAATGTCCAAAATAAAACTGTTGACATTTTTAGTGAAAGTTTTGAGTATAAAAAGTTTCGCGAATAAAATCAAAATTATGATTATAAATTAATATGATACTTGAATTAACCAATCGGGCTCATATTTGGCATTATTGATAACATAACTACTTACATTATCAAATGTTGACAAAAAGAACTTTCTCGCAGCTTTTTTTTATTTAGAAAAAAACTTTAGACTCAATTGTTAAAGATCTTTTGCTAAAAACGCTGGAGTAATTTAATTTTTTGCGGTAACGTTAAAAAAATCTTGATATTCCGCAAACGCATTCTATGAGCAATTGTTTTCAGAACTAAATAAATAACGAATCCTGTTATAAAAGATTTTGATAAAAATAAAACTGACACAAACAAATATCCTATCAGAGATAACAAAAATTTAAATGGATCTTTTCACCAGTCGATCTTTTTATTTCTGAACTGGGTATTTAATTTAATTAATTAGGGATACAGGGATAATAAGACAGGGATAATAAGACAGGGATACGTCGAGCTTTTTGTTGTATGGGAATGAAATCTTAGTTGAATTGAGTTCTCATCATATCATTCTTCGATTTTCCGATATGTATGCACTGTTGTTGAAAGATATCTTTGACACATTGTTAAATCTCTAGATCTGATTATTCCTGCTCACGTACACTTAACACATTCTCTTTCTGCTTTTCTTGAACCAACTTGACACCTATTGGTGGTAGTATGTTTCGTCCTATGATGTTTGCTTTTTGGTCATCCACAATGATGAACGTAGCTGATTGAATTCTTCAGCCTCCTGATTCGATGGTTTTTATCAATCTTCCCTTCGGATTTATTGTTTCACCATTGTAGCATGTCAGATTTCTGGCAGTGTGGTCCGGTGGGATGCATTTGAAAAGTGCTGATTTGTCGTTTTGTTGTATACGCCGTGCGGTTTTTTTGTTTAGAAAAGACATTGTACTACACGAATTGGCGATAGCGAATAGTTCTTCTGTATTTGTTTTTAACTTGACAATATGACCCTTTAGGTCATCTTCCGACAAGGTAACCGTGTTTTTTATCTCAAAGTATTCAGCGATTGCCATAACCGAGAATTTGTCTATTTGATAATCATCCCATCCATTATTTGAGGTGAACTCACCAAATGCCCCGGGGTCGTTTTCGGTTTCCAGACTCTCAGTTTCTATTTTTTCCTGTTCCTCCTCCTGTTGGTTTCCTAAGTAATTAACGTTCGTGGATCCACAAACTTTTGCAAATGATCTCGTTTGGCACATTTTGAACAAATCTTGTCTTGGGCCGGACAAGATTGGAGATAATTTTGGCCGTATTGATTTCCGCATTTGTAACATTGTTTTGAAATGTTTATGTTATTGTTTTTTGGTCCTCGTGTGTTTTGTGTTCCGCGTGGATACGGTCGTCCACGAAAGACACCCCGACTTTGTGAGTTTTGATTATTTGAGTGATTGTATCGGCCACGGGTGTTGATATATTGTACCGGTTCTTATTTTGTTGTAGTTTGTCCTCCGAATGGATTTATCTTCATTGGGCGACTGGGTTCAATGCCTTTTTCCCGACGGATTGCATCTTCACACGCATCTTGTAGACTCCGTGTTTGTGCTAGTAAATCTTCTGCATTTTTTTTTCATTGTTGATATGCGCTGTGAACATGTCTCCTACCCACTCGTCTTCACGATAACCACAGTCAGCCCGTGAAGCTAATTCGACTAGATCTGCATGAAATTGTTCCAGACTCTCCGATTTCTTTTGTTTCCGACAAATAAAATTGTACCTTTCGAAGGCTACTATTCTGTTCGTAACAAAAGTGTCTTCCAGTGTCGTCATGAGTTCTTGTGTGGTCACATTATGTAAATCCAAACTAGGTCTTTGCTGTTGAACTTGTCTTTGTCCTTCAGCTCCCAAACATAGGAAAAGATAGCTGCGATTTTTCGCGTCTGCTTCGTCCCACCTATATGAATTGCATAACACTCCTTTCTCCCGAGCTTTTATGGAACGACAAACAGTGAGTCTCAATAGGAGCGGTGCAAAACAACTAGCTGATAGACAACGTTTATTTTCAACTGAACAAAAGTTCAAACATTAATCAAGGTCAAAAGACCGACCAACTAAGCGTTTAACATAAAGCATAAATAATATAAATACCACATATATATTTATGTTTTTAGCCGGTTTCTTGGCATAGTTGCTAATGCACATTACTCTCAGTCCAAAAGTCAAGAGTTCAAAATTCGAAAAAATCGAATATTTTAACTTGAAGACATGAAACCGAATAAGTGCAAGTACTGCCCCACCCTAAAACCCCTCATACTGGGAACCCCAGTATAGGGGAGGGGTGAGGGAAAGAGAAAATTATTGCAGTATTGGCCTCTATCACCTCCCAATATATGGGCTCTCTATTTTGCGTTAACTCACAAAAGTTATGGCTTAGATTTGAGACTTTTGAGGCTCAATTTAAATGATTTTGAGTTAGCTTCTCTTCTTATCTCAAAACAAATACAGTCTATCATTAGCACTTACTGGTCCTAGACATTAATCAATTTGAACGTCAAATAATTAACTAGAAGTGTTAACTTTTGGACAAAACGGCAAAGCACAGTTTGTCATATGGGGCAAGTTGACATAGGACAAGTTTTCATTTAGTATAGGGCAAGTTAGCATAAGGCCAGTTGTCCTGGGGCAAATAATACTGACACCATTTATTCGAATCCTTGCAACCAAGCCAAATTTTTGTCTTTACACAAAATTTGAGTAACAAAACCCAAATAAATAATGTCCAAAATAAAACTGTTGACATTTTTAGTGAAAGTTTTGAGTATAAAAAGTTTCGCGAATAAAATCAAAATTATGATTATAAATTAATATGATACTTGAATTAACCAATCGGGCTCATATTTGGCATTATTGATAACATAACTACTTACATTATCAAATGTTGACAAAAAGAACTTTCTCGCAGCTTTTTTTTATTTAGAAAAAAACTTTAGACTCAATTGTTAAAGATCTTTTGCTAAAAACGCTGGAGTAATTTAATTTTTTGCGGTAACGTTAAAAAAATCTTGATATTCCGCAAACGCATTCTATGAGCAATTGTTTTCAAAAACTAAATAAATAACGAATCCTGTTATAAAAGATTTTGATAAAAATAAAACTGACACAAACAAATATCCTATCAGAGATAACAAAAATTTAAATGGATCTTTTCACCAGTCGATCTTTTTATTTCTGAACTGGGTATTTAATTTAATTAATTGTATGATTTTTTGAGGTTGCTCGTTGCACGCCACTAGGTTGCTGAGCTTCCATGCTGTTTGATTATGTACACGCACTTTTTGAGTTCTGCATTACCAATACCACAAAAGAATTCCAAATTGAAGAGGCAGCTTTTTGAATATTTCAGACTCATCAACTGAATATTTCAGACTCATCAACAGGCAGCTTTTTGAATATTTCAGACTCATCAAAAGTCTGAAACAAGAGTGTCAAAAGGACATATAATCTAAAGAAAAATGATTAGAACTATGGTCAAATAATTAAACTGAGACATTTGGCATGAGACTCTTTAGATTTCATGAATATCTGAAAACACTTCATTTAGAATCCTTCACTGAGTTAGGTTAAGTGAGCGAAAAATTTTCAAGTCTGTGACAAAAAAAAATTTATCTCACTAATCCTGACGACTTGGAGGTAGTTTGAGTGAATTTGATATGGCTTCTCTATTGCTTGATCTTGAAGGCTGACAGATAAAGTGCGAAAAAACCTGACGACTTGGAGGCAGTTTGAGTGCATTTGACAAGGCTTCTCTATTGCTTGATCTTGAAGGCTGACAGATAAAGTGCGAAAAACCTGACGACTTGGAGGCAGTTTGAGTGCATTTGACATGGCTTCTCTATTGCTTGATCTTGAAGGCTGACAGATAAAGTATGAAAAAACCTGACGACTTGGAGGCAGTTTGAGTGCATCTCATATGGCTTCTCTATTGCTTGATCTTGAGTTTGAGTGCATTTGATATGGCTTCTCTTTTGCTTGATCTTGAAGGCTGACAGATAAAGTGCGAAAAAACCTGACGACTTGGAGGCAGTTTGAGTGCATTTGACATGGCTTCTCTATTGCTTGATCTTGAAGGCTGACAGTTAAAGTGCGAAAAACCTGACGACTTGGAGGCAGTTTGAGTGCATCTCATATGGCTTCTCTATTGCTTGATCTTGAGTTTGAGTGCATTTGATATGGCTTCTCTTTTGCTTGATCTTGAAGGCTGACAGATAAAGTGCGAAAAAACCTGACGACTTGGAGGCAGTTTGAGTGCATTTGATATGACTTCTCTATTGCTTGATCTTGAAGGCTGACAGATAAAGTATGAAAAAACCTGACGACTTGGAAGCAGTTTGAGTGCATCTCATATGGCTTCTCTATTGCTTGATCTTGAGTTTGAGTGCATTTGATATGGCTTCTCTTTTGCTTGATCTTGAAGGCTGACAGATAAAGTGCGAAAAAACCTGACGACTTGGAGGCAGTTTGAGTGCATTTGATATGGCTTCTCTATTGCTGGATCCTGAAGGCTGACAGATAAAGTGCGAAAAAACCTGACGACTTGGAGGCAGTTTGAGTGCATCTCATATGGCTTCTCTATTGCTTGATCTTGAGTTTGAGTGCATTTGATATGGCTTCTCTTTTGCTTGATCTTGAAGGCTGACAGATAAAGTGCGAAAAAACCTGACGACTTGGAGGCAGTTTGAGTGCATTTGATATGACTTCTCTATTGCTTGATCTTGAAGGCTGACAGATAAAGTGCGAAAAACCTGACGACTTGGAGGCAGTTTGAGTGCATCTCATATGGCTTCTCTATTGCTTGATCTTGAGTTTGAGTGCATTTGATATGGCTTCTCTTTTGCTTGATCTTGAAGGCTGACAGATAAAGTGCGAAAAAACCTGACGACTTGGAGGCAGTTTGAGTGCATTTGATATGGCCTCTCTATTGCTTGATCTTGAAGGCTGACAGATAAAGTGCGAAAAAACCTGACGACTTGGAGGCAGTTTGAGTGCATTTGATATGACTTCTCTATTGCTTGATCTTGAAGGCTGACAGATAAAGTGCGAAAAACCTGACGACTTGGAGGCAGTTTGAGTGCATTTGATATGGCTTCTCTGTTGCTTGATCTTGAAGGCTGACAGATAAATAGCGAAAAAACCTGACGACTTGGAGGCAGTTTGAGTGCATTTGATATGGCTTCTCTATTGCTTGATCTTGAAGGCTGACAGATAAAGTGCGACAAAACCTGACGACTTGGAGGCAGTTTGAGTGCATTTGATATGGCTTCTCTATTGCTTGATCTTGAAGGCTGACAAATAAAATGCGAAAAAATCTGCCGACTTGGAGGCAATTTGAGTGCATTTGATATGGCTTCTCTATTGCTTGATCTTGAAGGCTGACAGATAAAGTGAGAAAAAACATGACGACTTAGAGGTAATTTGAGTGCATCTCATATGGCTTCTCTATTGCTTGATCTTGAGTTTGAGTGCATTTGATATGGCTTCTCTTTTGCTTGATCTTGAAGGCTGACAGATAAAGTGCGAAAAAACCTGACGACTTGGAGGCAGTTTGAGTGCATTTGATATGACTTCTCTATTGCTTGATCTTGAAGGCTGACAGATAAAGTGCGAAAAACCTGACGACTTGGAGGCAGTTTGAGTGCATTTGATATGGCTTCTCTATTGCTTGATCTTGAAGGCTGACAGATAAATAGCGAAAAAACCTGACGACTTGGAGGCAGTTTGAGTGCATTTGATATGGCTTCTCTATTGCTTGATCTTGAAGGCTGACAGATAAAGTGCGACAAAACCTGACGACTTGGAGGCAGTTTGAGTGCATTTGATATGGCTTCTCTATTGCTTGATCTTGAAGGCTGACAGATAAAGTGCGAAAAAACCTGACGACTTGGAGGCAGTTTGAGTGCATTTGATATGACTTCTCTATTGCTTGATCTTGAAGGCTGACAGATAAAGTGCGAAAAACCTGACGACGTGGAGGCAGTTTGAGTGCATTTGATATGACTTCTCTATTGCTTGATCTTGAAGGCTGACAGATAAATAGCGAAAAAACCTGACGAATTGGAGGCAGTTTGAGTGCATTTGATATGGCTTCTCTATTGCTTGATCTTGAAGGCTGACAGATAAAGTGCGACAAAACCTGACGACTTGGAGGCAGTTTGAGTGCATTTGATATGACTTCTCTATTGCTTGATCTTGAAGGCTGACAGATAAAGTGCGAAAAACCTGACGACTTGGAGGCAGTTTGAGTGCATTTGATATGGCTTCTCTATTGCTTGATCTTGAAGGCTGACAGATAAATAGCGAAAAAACCTGACGACTTGGAGGCAGTTTGAGTGCATTTGATATGGCTTCTCTATTGCTTGATCTTGAAGGCTGACAGATAAAGTGCGACAAAACCTGACGACTTGGAGGCAGTTTGAGTGCATTTGATATGGCTTCTCTATTGCTTGATCTTGAAGGCTGACAAATAAAATGCGAAAAAATCTGCCGACTTGGAGGCAGTTTGAGTGCATTTGATATGGCTTCTCTTTTGCTTGATCTTAAATGTTGACAGATAAAGTGCGTTTAATATCAATGTATTTTTTAAAATCTTCCTAAGCAATTTATTTCACGATATGAAATTTACTTTCATCTCTCTCCCTTATTCCAGAGGATTGTATGTTTTGTTTCCTCACCTTTTGTGCCCGTTGAGTCCTCTGTCCAGACTAACGTGGCCAAATATCAGCTTTTCCAGTCATTCGCTACCAAAGTTGTACATTTGCAGGCTTTTGCAACCAAAAGATACGTTGCACCTAAAAACCTTTTGCGAGCGAGGTGGACATTCCTTAAGTCTTTTCTTAAGTTGCGCGGCTTAAGTCTTTTCTTAAGTCGCGCCGTCGGTCTTTTCTCAAATCGCGCCTTCAGTTTTTTTAGGTCGCGCCGCATAAGTCTTTTCTTAAGTCGCGCCGCTTAAGTTTTTTCTTATGTAGCGGGGTCGGTCTTTTCTTAAGCCGCGCCGCTTCAGTCTTTGCTTAAGCCGCGCCTTTAAGGTTTTTTTTTAAGTCGCGCCGTCGGTCTTATCTTAAGTCGCGCCGCTTAAGTCCTTTCTCAATTGGCGCCGTCTGTCTTTTCGTAAGTCCCACCGCTTGGCTCTTTTCTTAAGTCGCACCACTTAAGTCTTTTCTTAAGTCGCACCGCTCAAGTAATTTCTTAAGTCGCGCCGCTTAAGTCTTTTCTTAATTCGCGCCGCTTAATTATTTTCTTAAATCGCGCCGCTTAAGTATTTTCTTAAGTCGCGCCGTCGGTCTTTTCTTAAATTGCGCCTTCAGTCTTTTTTAGGCCGCGTCGCATGAATTTTTTCTTAAGTCTTGCCGCTTAAGTGTTTTCTTAAGTCGCGCCGCCTAACTCTTTTCTTAATTCGCGTCGTCAGTCTTTTCCTAAGTCGCAACGCTTTACTCTTTTCTTAAGTCGCGCCGCTTGAGTCTTTTCTTAAGTCGCGCCGCTTAAGTCTTTTCTTAAGTCGCGCCGTCGGTCTTTTCTTAAACCGCGCCTTCAGTCTTTTTTTAGGTCGCGCCTCATAAGTCTTTTCTTAAGTGGCGCCGCTTAAGTGATTTCTTAAGTCGCGTCGTCAGTCTTTTCTTAAGTCGAGTCGCTTTACTCTTTTCTTAAGCCGCGCCGCTTCAGTCTTTGATTAAGCCGCGCCTTTAAGGTCTTTTTTAAGGTCACGCCGTCGGTCTTATTTTAAGTCGCGCCGCTTAAGTCCTTTCTCAATTCGCGCCGTCTGTCTTTTCATAAGTCGCGCCGCTTGGGTCTTTTCTTAAGTCGCACCGCTTAAGTCTTTTCTTAAGTCGCACCGCTCAAGTAATTTCTTAAGTCGCGCCGCTTAAGCCTTTTCTTAATTCGCGCCGCTTAACTCTTTTCTTAAATCGCGCCGCTTAAGTCTTTTCTTAAGTCGCGCCGCTCAACTAATTTCTTAAGTCGCGCCGCTTAAGTCTTTTCCTAAGTCGCAACGCTTTAATCTTTTCTTAAGTCGCGCCGCTTGAGTCTTTTCTTAAGTCGCGCCGCTTAAGTCTTTTCTTAAGTCGCGCCGTCGGTCTTTTCTTATATCGCGCCTTCAGTCTTTTTTTAGGCCGCGTCGCATGAATCTTTTCTTAAGTCGCGCCGCTTAAGTGTTTTCTTAAGTCGCGCCGCTTAACTCTTTTCATAAGTCGCGCCGCTTGGGTCTTTTCTTAAGTCGCACCGCTTAAGTATTTTCTTAAGTCGCACCGCTCAACTAATTTCTTAAGTCGCGCCGCTTAAGTCTTTTCCTAAGTCGCAACGCTTTAATCTTTTCTTAAGTCGCGCCGCTTGAGTCTTTTCTTAAGTCGCGCCGCTTAAGTCTTTTCTTAAGTCGCGCCGTCGGTCTTTTCTTAAACCGCGCCTTCAGTCTTTTTTTAGGTCGCGCCTCACTAGTTTTTTCTTAAGTGGCGCCGCTTAAGTGTTTTCTTAAGTCACGTCGTCAGTTTTTTCTTAAGTCGCTTCGCTTTACTCTTTTCTTAAGCCGCGCCGCTTCAGTCTTTGATTAAGCCGCGACTTTAAGTCTTTTTTTAGGTCGCGCCGTTGGTCTTATTTTAAGTCGCGCCGCTTAAGTCTTTTCTCAATTCGCGCCGTCTGTCTTTTCATAAGTCGCGCCGCTTGGGTCTTTTCTTAAATCGCACCGCTTAAGTCTTTTCTTAAGTCGCACCGCTCAAGTAATCTCTTAAGTCGTGCCGCTCAAGAATTTTCTTAATTCGCGCCGCTTAACTCTTTTCTTAAATGGCGCCGCTTAAGACTTTTCTTAAGTCGCGCCGTCGGTCTTTTCTTAAATCGCGCCTTCAGTCTTTCTTTTAGGTCGCGTCGCAATATCTTTTCTTAGGTCGCGCCGCTTAAGTGTTTTCTTAGGTCGCACGCTTAAGTCTTTTCTTAAGTCGCGTCGTCAGTCTTTTCTTAAGTCGCAACGCTTTACTCTTTTCTCAAGTCGCGCCGCTTGAGTCTTTTCTTAAGTCGCGCCGCTTAAGTCTTTTCTTAAGTTGCGCCGTCGGTCTTTTCTTAAACCGCGACTTCAGTCTTTTTTAAGTACGCGCCTCATAAGTTGTTTCTTAAGTCGCGCCGCTTAAGTGTTTTCTTAAGTCGCGTCGTCAGTCTTTTCTTAAGTCGCGTCGCTTTACTCTTTTCTTAAGTCTCGCCGCTTAGGTCTTTTCTTGAATCGCGCCTTCAGTCATTTTTTAAGTCGCGCCGGATAAGTCTGTTCTTAAGTCGCGCCGCTTGAGTGCTTTCTTAAATCTTGCCGCTTAAGTCTGTTCTTCAGTCGTGTCGTCAGTCTTTTCTTAAGTCGCAACGCTTCACGTTTCTCTTAAGTCGCGCCGCTTAAGTCTTTTCTTAAGTCGCGCCGCTTAAGTCTTTTCTTAAATCGCGCCGCTTAAGTCTGTTCTTCAGTCGCGTCGTCAGTCTTTTCTTAAGTCGCAACGCTTCACGTTTCTCTTAATTCGCGCCGCTTAACTCTTTTCTTAAATCGCGCCGCTTAAGACTTTTCTTAAGTCGCGCCGCTTAAGTCTGTTCTTCAGTCGCGTCGTCAGTCTTTTCTTAAGTCGCAACGCTTCACGTTTCTCTTAAGTCGCGCCGCTTAAGTCTTTTCCTAAGTCGCGCCTTCGGTCTTTTCTTAAATCGCGCCTTCGGTCTTTTTTTTAGATCGCGCCGCATAAATCTTTATTTAAGTCGCGCCGCTTAAGTATTTTCTTAAGTCGCGTCGTCAGTCTTTTCTTAAGTCGCACCGCTCAAGTAATTTCTTAAGTCGCGCCACTTAAGTCTTTTCTTAATTCGCGCCGCTTAACTCTTTTCTTAAATCGCGCCGCTTAAGTCTTTTCTTAAGTCGCGCCGTCGGTCTTTTCTTAAACCGCGCCTTCAGTCTTTTTTTAGGTCGCGCCTCATAAGTCTTTTCTTAAGTGGCGCCGCTTAAGTGTTTTCTTAAGTCGCGTCGTCAGTCTTTTCTTAAGTCGAGTCGCTTTACTCTTTTCTTAAGCCGCGCCGCTTCAGTCTTTGATTAAGCCGCGCCTTTAAGGTCTTTTTTAAGGTCGCGCCGTCGGTCTTATTTTAAGTCGCGCCGCTTAAGTCCTTTCTCAATTCGCGCCGTCTGTCTTTTCATAAGTCGCGCCGCTTGGGTCTTTTCTTAAGTCGCACCGCTTAAGTCTTTTCTTAAGTCGCACCGCTCAAGTAATTTCTTAAGTCGCGCCGCTTAAGTCTTTTCTTAATTCGCGCCGCCTAACTCTTTTCTTAAATCGCGCCGCTTAAGTCTTTTCTTAAGTCGCGCCGTCGGTCTTTTCTTAAATCGCGCCTTCAGTCTTTTTTTTTTAGGCCGCGTCGCATGAATCTTTTCGTAAGTCGCGCCGCTTAAGTGTTTTCTTAAGTCGCGCCGCTTAACTCTTTTCATAAGTCGCGCCGCTTGGGTCTTTTCTTAAGTCGCACCGCTTAAGTATTTTCTTAAGTCGCACCGCTCAATTAATTTCTTAAGTCGCGCCGCTTAAGTCTTTTCTTAAGTCGCAACGCTTTACTCTTTTCTTAAGTCGCGCCGCTTGAGTTTTTTCTTAAGTCGCGCCGCTTAAGTCTTTTCTTAAGTCGCGCCGTCGGTCTTTTCTTAAACCGCGCCTTCAGTCTTTTATTTAGGTCGCGCCTCATAAGTCTTTTCTTAAGAGGCGCCGCTTAAGTGTTTTCTTAAGTCACGTCGTCAGTCTTTTCTTAAGTCGCGTCGCTTTACTCTTTTCTTAAGCCGCGCCGCTTCAGTCTTTGATTAAGCCGCGCCTTTAAGGTCTTTTTTTAGGTCGCGCCGTCGGTCTTATTTTAAAACGCGCCGCTTAAGTCCTTTCTCAATTCGCGCTGTCTGTCTTTTCATAAGTCGCGCCGCTTGGGTCTTTTCTTAAATCGCACCGCTTAAGTCTTTTCTTAAGTCTCACCGCTCAAGTAATCTCTTAAGTTGTGCCGCTTAAGTCTTTTCTTAATTCGCGCCGCTTAACTCTTTTCTTAAATCGTGCCGCTTAAGACTTTTCTTAAGTCGCGCCGTCGGTCTTTTCTTAACTCGCGCCTTCAGTCTTTCTTTTAGATCGCGTCGCATAAGTCTTTTCTTAAGTCGCGCCGCTTAAGTGTTTTCTTAGGTCGCACGCTTAAGTCTTTTCTTAAGTAGCGTCGTCAGTCTTTTCTTAAGTCGCAACGCTTTACTCTTTTCTCAAGTCGCGCCGCTTGAGTCCTTTCTTAAGTCGCGCCGCTTAAGTCTTTTCTTAAGTTGCGCCGTCGGTCTTTTCTTAAACCGCGCCTTCAGTCTTTTTTTTTAGGTCGCGCCTCATAAGTCTTTTCTTAAGAGGCGCCGCTTAAGTGTTTTCTTAAGTCACGTCAGTCTTTTCTTAAGTCGCGTCGCTTTACTCTTTTCTTAAGCCGCGCCGCTTCAGTCTTTGATTAAGCCGCGCCTTTAAGGTCTTTTTTTTAGGTCGCGCCGTCGGTCTTATTTTAAAACGCGCCGATTAAGTCCTTTCTCAATTCGCGCTGTCTGTCTTTTCATAAGTCGCGCCGCTTGGGTCTTTTCTTAAATCGAACCGCCTAAGTCTTTTCTTAAGTCGCACCGCTTAACTCTTTTCTTAAATCGCGCCGCTTAAGACTTTTCTTAAGTCGCGCCGTCGGTCTTTTCTTAACTCGCGCCTTCAGTCTTTTCTTAACTCGCGCCTTCAGTCTTTCTTTTAGATCGCGTCGCATAAGTCTTTTCTTAAGTCGCGCCGCTTAAGTATTTTCTTAGGTCGCACGCTTAAGTCTTTTCTTAAGTCGCGTCGTCAGTCTTTTCTTAAGTCGCAACGCTTTACTCTTTTCTCAAGTCGCGCCGCTTGAGTCTTTTCTTAAGTTGTGCCGCTTAAGTCTTTTCTTAATTCGCGCCGCTTAACTCTTTTCTTAAATCGTGCCGCTTAAGACTTTTCTTAAGTCGCGCCGTCGGTCTTTTCTTAACTCGCGCCTTCAGTCTTTCTTTTAGATCGCGTCGCATAAGTCTTTTCTTAAGTCGCGCCGCTTAAGTATTTTCTTAGGTCGCACGCTTAAGTCTTTTCTTAAGTCGCGTCGTCAGTCTTTTCTTAAGTCGCAACGCTTTACTCTTTTCTCAAGTCGCGCCGCTTGAGTCTTTTCTTAAGTCGCGCCGCTTAAGTCTTTTCTTAAGTCGCGCCGTCGGTCTTTTCTTAAACCGCGCCTTCAGTCTTTTTTTAGTACGCGCCTCATAAGTTGTTTCCTAAGTCGCGCCGCTTAATTGTTTTTTTAAGTCGCTTCGTCAGTCTTTTCTTAAGTCGCGTCGCTTTACTCTTTTCTTAAGTCTCGCCGCTTAGGTCTTTTCTTGAATCGCGCCTTCAGTCTTTTTTTAGGTCGCGCCTTATAAGTCTTTTCTTAAGTCGCGCCACTTAAGTATTTTCTTAAATTGCGTCGTCAGTCTTTTCTTAAGTCGCGTCGCTTTATCTTTTTCTTAAGTCGCGCCGCTTAAGTTTTTTCTTAAGTCGCGTCGTCAGTCTTTTCTTAAGTCGCGTCGCTTTACTCTTTTCTCAAATCGCGACGCTTAAGTCTTTTCTTAAATCGCGCCTTCAGTCTTTTTTTAGGTCGCGCCCCATAAGTCTTTTCTTAAGTCGCGCCACTTAAGTATTTTCTTAAATCGCGTCGTCAGTCTTTTCTTAAGTCGCGTCGCTTTATCTTTTTCTTAAGTCGCGCCGCTTAAGTTTTTTGTTAAGTCGCGCCGTCGGTCTTTTCTTATGTCGCGCCTTCAGTCTTTTTTAGGTCGGGCCGCTTAAATCTTTTCTTAAGTCACGCCGCTTAAGTAATTTCTCCGTTCGCGTCGTCAGTATTTTCTTAAGTCGCGTTGCTTTACTATTTTCATAAGTCGCGCCGCTTAAGTCTTTTCTTAAATCGCGCCTTCAGTCTTTTTTTAGGTTGCGCCGCATAAGTCTTTTCTTAAGTCGCGCCGCTTAAGTCTTTGTTTAAGTCGCGTCGTCAGTCTTTTCTTAAGTCGCAACGCTTTACTCTTTTCTTTAGTCGCGCCGCTTAAGTCTTTTCTTAAGTTGCGCCGCTTAAGTCTTTTCTTAAGTCGCGCCGTCGGTCTTTTCTTAAATCGCGCCTTCAGTCTTTTTTTAGGTCGCCCCGCATAAATCTTTTCTTAAGTCGCGCCGCTTAAGTATTTGCTTAAGTCGCGTCGTCAGTCTTTTCCTAATTCGCGTCGCTTTACTCTTTTCTTAAGTCGCGCCGTCGGTCTTTTCTTAAACCGCGCCTTCAGTCTTTTTCTAGGTCGAGCCTCATAAGTCTTTTCTTAAGTCGCGCCGCTTAAGTGTTTTCTTAAGTCGCGTCGCTCTACTCTTTTCTTAAGTCTCGCCGCGTAAGTCTTTTCTTGAATCGCGCCTTCATTCATTTTTTAAGTCGCGCCGCTTGAGTGTTTTCCTAAATCGCGCCGCTTAAGTCTGTCCTTCAGTCGCGTCATCAGTCTTTTCTTAAGTCGCAACGCTTCACGTTTCTCTTAAGTCGCGCCGCTTAAGTCTTTTCTTAAGTCGCGCCGCTTAAGTCTTTTCTTAAGTAGCGCCGTCGGTCTTTTCTTAAATCGCGCCTTCAGTCTTTTTTTTCAAATCGCGCCGCATAAGTCTTTATTTAAGTCGCGCCGCTTAAGTATTTTCTTAAGTCGCGTCGTAAGTATTTTCTTAAGTCGCGTCGCTTTACTCTTTTCTTAAGTCGCGACGCTTAAGTCTTTTCTTAAATCGCGCCTTCAGTCTTTTTTTTAGGTCGCGCCGCATAAGTCTTTTCTTAAGTCGCCCTGCTTAAGTATTTTCTTAAGTCGCGTCGTCAGTCTTTTCTTAAGTCGCGCCGCTTAAGTCTTTTCTTAAGTAGCGCCGTCGGTCTTTTCTTAAATTGCGCCTTCACACTTTTTTTAGATCGCGCCGCATAAGTATTTACTTAAGTCGCGCCGATTAAGTATTTTCTTAAGTCGCGTCGTAAGTTTTTTCTTAAGTCGCGTCGCTTTACTCTTTTCTTAAGTCGCGCCGTCGGTCTTTTCTTAAATCGCGCCTTCAGTCTTTTTTCAGGTCGCGCCGCATAAGTATTTTCTTAAGTCGCCCTGCTTAAGTATTTTCTTAAGTCGCGTCGTCAGTCTTTTCTTAAGTCGCGCCGCTTAAGTCTTTTCTTAAGTAGCGCCGTCGGTCTTTTCTTAAATTGCGCCTTCACACTTTTTTTTAGATCGCGCCGCATAAGTATTTACTTAAGTCGCGCCGATTAAGTATTTTCTTAAATCGCGTCGTCAGTCTTTTTTTAAGTCGCGTCGCTTTATCTTTTTCTTAAGTCGCGCCGCTTAAGTTTTTTCTTAAGTCGCGCCGTCGGTCTTTTCTTATGTCGCGCCTTCAGTCTTTTTTAGGTCGGGCCGCTTAAATCTTTTCTTAAGTCACGCCGCTTAAGTAATTTCTCCGTTCGCGTCGTCAGTCTTTTCTTAAGTCGCGTCGTCAGTCTTTTCTTAAGTCGCAACGCTTTACTCTTTTCTCAAGTCGCGCCGCTTGAGTCCTTTCTTAAGTCGCGCCGCTTAAGTCTTTTCTTAAGTTGCGCCGTCGGTCTTTTCTTAAACCGCGCCTTCAGTCTTTTTTTTTAGGTCGCGCCTCATAAGTCTTTTCTTAAGAGGCGCCGCTTAAGTGTTTTCTTAAGTCACGTCAGTCTTTTCTTAAGTCGCGTCGCTTTACTCTTTTCTTAAGCCGCGCCGCTTCAGTCTTTGATTAAGCCGCGCCTTTAAGGTCTTTTTTTTAGGTCGCGCCGTCGGTCTTATTTTAAAACGCGCCGATTAAGTCCTTTCTCAATTCGCGCTGTCTGTCTTTTCATAAGTCGCGCCGCTTGGGTCTTTTCTTAAATCGAACCGCCTAAGTCTTTTCTTAAGTCGCACCGCTTAACTCTTTTCTTAAATCGCGCCGCTTAAGACTTTTCTTAAGTCGCGCCGTCGGTCTTTTCTTAACTCGCGCCTTCAGTCTTTTCTTAACTCGCGCCTTCAGTCTTTCTTTTAGATCGCGTCGCATAAGTCTTTTCTTAAGTCGCGCCGCTTAAGTATTTTCTTAGGTCGCACGCTTAAGTCTTTTCTTAAGTCGCGTCGTCAGTCTTTTCTTAAGTCGCAACGCTTTACTCTTTTCTCAAGTCGCGCCGCTTGAGTCTTTTCTTAAGTTGTGCCGCTTAAGTCTTTTCTTAATTCGCGCCGCTTAACTCTTTTCTTAAATCGTGCCGCTTAAGACTTTTCTTAAGTCGCGCCGTCGGTCTTTTCTTAACTCGCGCCTTCAGTCTTTCTTTTAGATCGCGTCGCATAAGTCTTTTCTTAAGTCGCGCCGCTTAAGTATTTTCTTAGGTCGCACGCTTAAGTCTTTTCTTAAGTCGCGTCGTCAGTCTTTTCTTAAGTCGCAACGCTTTACTCTTTTCTCAAGTCGCGCCGCTTGAGTCTTTTCTTAAGTCGCGCCGCTTAAGTCTTTTCTTAAGTCGCGCCGTCGGTCTTTTCTTAAACCGCGCCTTCAGTCTTTTTTTAGTACGCGCCTCATAAGTTGTTTCCTAAGTCGCGCCGCTTAATTGTTTTTTTAAGTCGCTTCGTCAGTCTTTTCTTAAGTCGCGTCGCTTTACTCTTTTCTTAAGTCTCGCCGCTTAGGTCTTTTCTTGAATCGCGCCTTCAGTCTTTTTTTAGGTCGCGCCTTATAAGTCTTTTCTTAAGTCGCGCCACTTAAGTATTTTCTTAAATTGCGTCGTCAGTCTTTTCTTAAGTCGCGTCGCTTTATCTTTTTCTTAAGTCGCGCCGCTTAAGTTTTTTCTTAAGTCGCGTCGTCAGTCTTTTCTTAAGTCGCGTCGCTTTACTCTTTTCTCAAATCGCGACGCTTAAGTCTTTTCTTAAATCGCGCCTTCAGTCTTTTTTTAGGTCGCGCCCCATAAGTCTTTTCTTAAGTCGCGCCACTTAAGTATTTTCTTAAATCGCGTCGTCAGTCTTTTCTTAAGTCGCGTCGCTTTATCTTTTTCTTAAGTCGCGCCGCTTAAGTTTTTTGTTAAGTCGCGCCGTCGGTCTTTTCTTATGTCGCGCCTTCAGTCTTTTTTAGGTCGGGCCGCTTAAATCTTTTCTTAAGTCACGCCGCTTAAGTAATTTCTCCGTTCGCGTCGTCAGTCTTTTCTTAAGTCGCGTTGCTTTACTATTTTCATAAGTCGCGCCGCTTAAGTCTTTTCTTAAATCGCGCCTTCAGTCTTTTTTTAGGTTGCGCCGCATAAGTCTTTTCTTAAGTCGCGCCGCTTAAGTCTTTGTTTAAGTCGCGTCGTCAGTCTTTTCTTAAGTCGCAACGCTTTACTCTTTTCTTTAGTCGCGCCGCTTAAGTCTTTTCTTAAGTTGCGCCGCTTAAGTCTTTTCTTAAGTCGCGCCGTCGGTCTTTTCTTAAATCGCGCCTTCAGTCTTTTTTTAGGTCGCCCCGCATAAATCTTTTCTTAAGTCGCGCCGCTTAAGTACTTGCTTAAGTCGCGTCGTCAGTCTTTTCCTAATTCGCGTCGCTTTACTCTTTTCTTAAGTCGCGCCGTCGGTCTTTTCTTAAACCGCGCCTTCAGTCTTTTTCTAGGTCGAGCCTCATAAGTCTTTTCTTAAGTCGCGCCGCTTAAGTGTTTTCTTAAGTCGCGTCGCTCTACTCTTTTCTTAAGTCTCGCCGCGTAAGTCTTTTCTTGAATCGCGCCTTCAGTCATTTTTTAAGTCGCGCCGCTTGAGTGTTTTCCTAAATCGCGCCGCTTAAGTCTGTCCTTCAGTCGCGTCATCAGTCTTTTCTAAAGTCGCAACGCTTCACGTTTCTCTTAAGTCGCGCCGCTTAAGTCTTTTCTTAAGTCGCGCCGCTTAAGTCTTTTCTTAAGTAGCGCCGTCGGTCTTTTCTTAAATCGCGCCTTCAGTCTTTTTTTTCAAATCGCGCCGCATAAGTCTTTATTTAAGTCGCGCCGCTTAAGTATTTTCTTAAGTCGCGTCGTAAGTATTTTCTTAAGTCGCGTCGCTTTACTCTTTTCTTAAGTCGCGACGCTTAAGTCTTTTCTTAAATCGCGCCTTCAGTCTTTTTTTTAGGTCGCGCCGCATAAGTCTTTTCTTAAGTCGCCCTGCTTAAGTATTTTCTTAAGTCGCGTCGTCAGTCTTTTCTTAAGTCGCGCCGCTTAAGTCTTTTCTTAAGTAGCGCCGTCGGTCTTTTCTTAAATTGCGCCTTCACACTTTTTTTAGATCGCGCCGCATAAGTATTTACTTAAGTCGCGCCGATTAAGTATTTTCTTAAGTCGCGTCGTAAGTTTTTTCTTAAGTCGCGTCGCTTTACTCTTTTCTTAAGTCGCGCCGTCGGTCTTTTCTTAAATCGCGCCTTCAGTCTTTTTTCAGGTCGCGCCGCATAAGTATTTTCTTAAGTCGCCCTGCTTAAGTATTTTCTTAAGTCGCGTCGTCAGTCTTTTCTTAAGTCGCGCCGCTTAAGTCTTTTCTTAAGTAGCGCCGTCGGTCTTTTCTTAAATTGCGCCTTCACACTTTTTTTAGATCGCGCCGCATAAGTATTTACTTAAGTCGCGCCGATTAAGTATTTTCTTAAATCGCGTCGTCAGTCTTTTTTTAAGTCGCGTCGCTTTATCTTTTTCTTAAGTCGCGCCGCTTAAGTTTTTTCTTAAGTCGCGCCGTCGGTCTTTTCTTATGTCGCGCCTTCAGTCTTTTTTAGGTCGGGCCGCTTAAATCTTTTCTTAAGTCACGCCGCTTAAGTAATTTCTCCGTTCGCGTCGTCAGTCTTTTCTTAAGTCGCGTTGCTTTACTATTTTCATAAGTCGCGCCGCTTAAGTCTTTTCTTAAATCGCGCCTTCAGTCTTTTTTTAGGTTGCGCCGCATAAGTTTTTTCTTAAGTCGCGCCGCTTAAGTTTTTTCTTAAGTCGCGCCGTCGGTCTTTTCTTATGTCGCGCCTTCAGTCTTTTTTAGGTCGGGCCGCTTAAATCTTTTCTTAAGTCACGCCGCTTAAGTAATTTCTCCGTTCGCGTCGTCAGTCTTTTCTTAAGTCGCGTTGCTTTACTATTTTCATAAGTCGCGCCGCTTAAGTCTTTTCTTAAATCGCGCCTTCAGTCTTTTTTTAGGTTGCGCCGCATAAGTCTTTTCTTAAGTCGCGCCGCTTAAGTCTTTGTTTAAGTCGCGTCGTCAGTCTTTTCTTAAGTCGCAACGCTTTACTCTTTTCTTTAGTCGCGCCGCTTAAGTCTTTTCTTAAGTCGCGCCGCTTAAGTCTTTTCTTAAGTCGCGCCGTCGGTCTTTTCTTAAATCGCGCCTTCAGTCTTTTTTTAGGTCGCCCCGCATAAACCTTTTCTTAAGTCGCGCCGCTTAAGTATTTGCTTAAGTCGCGTCGTCAGTCTTTTCCTAATTCGCGTCGCTTTACTCTTTTCTTAAGTCGCGCCGTCGGTCTTTTCTTAAACCGCGCCTTCAGTCTTTTTCTAGGTCGAGCCTCATAAGTCTTTTCTTAAGTCGCGCCGCTTAAGTTTTTTTATTAAGTCGCGTCGTCAGTCTTTTCTTAAGTCGCGTCGCTTTACTCTTTTCTTAAGTCTCGCCGCGTAAGTCTTTTCTTGAATCGCGCCTTCAGTCATTTTTTAAGTCGCGCCGCTTGAGTGTTTTCCTAAATCGCGCCGCTTAAGTCTGTCCTTCAGTCGCGTCGTCAGTCTTTTCTTAAGTCACAACGCTTCACGTTTCTCTTAAGTCGCGCCGCTTAAGTCTTTTCTTAAGTCGCGCCGCTTAAAACTTTTCTTAAGTAGCGCCGTCGGTCTTTTCTTAAATCGCGCCTTCAGTCTTTTTTTTAAATCGCGCCGCATAAGTCTTTATTTAGGTCGCGCCGCTTAAGTATTTTCTTAAGTCGCGTCGTAAGTATTTTCTTAAGTCGCGTCGCTTTACTCTTTTCTTAAGTCGCGACGCTTAAGTCTTTTCTTAAATCGCGCCTTCAGTCTTTTTTCTAGGTCGCGCCGCATAAGTCTTTTCTTAAGTCGCCCTGCTTAAGTATTTTCTTAAGTCGCGTCGTCAGTCTTTTCTTAAGTCGCGCCGCTTAAGTCTTTTCTTAAGTAGCGCCGTCGGTCTTTTCTTAAATTGCGCCTTCACACTTTTTTTAGATTGCGCCGCATAAGTATTTACTTAAGTCGCGCCGATTAAGTATTTTCTTAAGTCGCGTCGTAAGTCTTTTCTTAAGTCGCGTCGCTTTACTCTTTTCTTAAGTCGCGCCGTCGGTCTTTTCTTAAATCGCGCCTTCAGTCTTTTTTCAGGTCGCGCCGCATAAGTATTTTCTTAAGTCGGGCCGCTTAAGTAATTTCTTAAGTCGCGTCGTCAGTCTTTTCTTAAGTGGCGTTGATTTACTATTTTCTTAAGTCGCGCCGCTTAAGTCTTTTCTTAAATCGAGCCTTCAGTCTTTTTTTACGTCGCGCCGCATAAGTCTTTTCTTAAGTCGCGCCGCTTAAGTGTTTTTTTTTAAGTCGCGCCGCTTAAGTCTTTTCTTAAGTCGCGTCATCAGTCTTTTCTTAAGTCGCAACGCTAAACTCTTTTCTTTAGTCGCGCCGCTTAAGTCTTTTCTTAAGTCGCGCCGCTTAAGTCTTTTCTTAAGTCGCGCCGTCGGTCTTTTCTTAAATCGCGCCTTCAGTCTTTTTTCAGGTCGCGCTGCATAAGTCTTTTCTTAAGTCGCGCCGCTTAAGTGTTTTTTTTTAAGTCGCGCCGCTTAAGTCTTTTCTTAAGTCGCGTCATCAGTCTTTTCTTAAGTCGCAACGCTAAACTCTTTTCTTTAGTCGCGCCGCTTAAGTAATTTCTTAAGTCGCGTCGTCAGTCTTTTCTTAAGTGGCGTTGATTTACTATTTTCTTAAGTCGCGCCGCTTAAGTCTTTTCTTAAATCGAGCCTTCAGTCTTTTTTTACGTCGCGCCGCATAAGTCTTTTCTTAAGTCGCGCCGCTTAAGTGTTTTTTTTTAAGTCGCGCCGCTTAAGTCTTTTCTTAAGTCGCGTCATCAGTCTTTTCTTAAGTCGCAACGCTAAACTCTTTTCTTTAGTCGCGCCGCTTAAGTCTTTTCTTAAGTCGCGCTGCTTAAGTCTTTTCTTAAGTCGCGCCGTCGGTCTTTTCTTAAATCGCGCCTTCAGTCTTTTTTTAGGTCGCGCCGCATAAGTCTTTTCTTAAGTCGCACCGCTTGAGTGTTTTCTTAAATCGCGCCGCTTAAGTCTGTTCTTCAGTCGCGTCGTCAGTCTTTTCTTAAGTCGCAACGCTTCACGTTTCTTTTAAGTCGCGCCGTCGGTCTTTTCTTAAATCGCGCCTTCAGTCTTTTTTCAGGTCGCGCCGCATAAGTCTTTTCTTAAGTCGCAACGCTAAACTCTTTTCTTTAGTCGCGCCGCTTAAGTCTTTTCTTAAGTCGCGCCGCTTAAGTCTTTTCTTAAGTCGCGCCGTCGGTCTTTTCTTAAATTGCGCCTTCAGTCTTTTTTTAGGTCGCGCCGCATAAGTCTTTTCCTAAGTCGCACCGCTTGAGTGTTTTCTTAAATCGCGCCGCTTAAGTCTGTTCTTCAGTCGCGTCGTCAGTCTTTTCTTAAGTCGCAACGCTTCACGTTTCTCTTAAGTCGCGCCGCTCAAGTCTTTTCTTAAGTCGCGCCGCTTAAGTCTTTTCTTAAATCGCGCCCTCAGTCTTTTTTTTAGATCGCGCCGCATAAGTCTTTTCTTAAGTCGCGCCGCTTAAGTATTTTCTTAAGTCGCGTCGTCAGTCTTTTCTTAAGTCGCGTCGCTTTAATCTTTTCTTAAGTCGGGCCGCTTAAGTAATTTCTTAATTCGCGTCTTCAGTCTTTTCTTAAGTGGCGTTGATTTACTATTTTCTTAAGTCGCGCCGCTTAAGTCTTTTCTTAAATCGAACCTTCAGTCTTTTTTTACGTCGCACCGCATAGGTCTTTTCTTAAGTCGCGCCGCTTAAGTGTTTTTTTTAAGTCGCGCCGCTTAAGTCTTTTCTTAAGTCGCATCATCAGTCTTTTCTTAAGTCGCAACGCTAAACTTTTTTCTTTAGTCGCGCCGCTTAAGTCTTTTCTTAAGTCGCGCCGCTTAAGTCTTTTCTTAAGTCGCGCCGTCGGTCTTTTCTTAAATCGCGCCTTCAGTCTTTTTTTAGGTCGCGCCGCATAAGTCTTTTCCTAAGTCGCACCGCTTGAGTGTTTTCTTAAATCGCGCCGCTTAAGTCTGTTCTTCAGTCGCGTCGTCAGTCTTTTCTTAAGTCGCAACGCTTCACGTTTCTCTTAAGTCGCGCCGCTCAAGTCTTTTCTTAAGTCGCGCCGCTTAAGTCTTTTCTTAAATCGCGCCCTCAGTCTTTTTTTTAGGTCGCGCCGCATAAGTCTTTTCTTAAGTCGCGCCGCTTAAGTATTTTCTTAAGTCGCGTCGTCAGTCTTTTCTTAAGTCGCGTCGCTTTAATCTTTTCTTAAGTCGCGCCGCTTAAGTCTTTTCTTAAGTCGCGCCGTCGGTCTTTTCTTAAATCGTGCCTTCAGTCTTTTTTTAGGTCGCGCCGCATAAGTATTTTCTTAAGTCGCGCCGCTTAAGTAATTTCTTAAGTCGCGTCGTCAGTCTTTTCTTAAGTCGCGTTGCTTTACTAATTTCTTAAGTCGCGCCGCTTAAGTCTTTTCTTAAGTCGCGCCGCTTAAGTCTTTTCTTAAATCGCGCCTTCAGTCTTTTTTTAGATTGCGCCGCATAAGTCTTTACTTAAGTCGCGCAGCTTAAGTATTTTCTTAAGTCGCGTCTTCAGTCTTTTCTTAAGCCGCGTCGCTTTACTCTTTTCTTAAGTCGCGACGCTTAAGTCTTTTCTTAAATCGCGCCTTCAGTCTTTTTGTTAGGTCGCGCCGCATAAGTCTTTTCTTAAGTCGCGCCGCTTAAGTCTTTTCTTAAGTCGCGCCGTCGGTCTTTTCTTAAATCGTGCCTTCAATCTTTTTTTAGGTCGCGCCGCATAAGTATTTTCTTAAGTCGGGCCGCTTAATTAATTTCTTAAGTCGCGTCGTCAGTCTTTTCTTAAGTCGCGTTGCTTTACTATTTTCTTAAGTCGCGCCGCTTAAGTCTTTTCTTAAATCGCGCCTTCAGTCTTTTTTTTGAGGTCGCGCCGCATAAGTCTTTTCTTAAGTCGCGCCGCTTAAGTGTTTTTTTTTTAAGTCGCGCCGCTTAAGTGTTTTCTTATGTAGAGTCGCAAGTCTTTTCTTAAGTCTCAACGCTTTACTCTTTTCTTTAGTCGCGCCGCTTAAGTCTTTTCATAAGTCGCGCCGCTTAAGTCTTTTCTCAAGTCGCGCCGTCGGTCTTTTCTTAAGTCGCGCCTTCAGTCTTTTTTTAGGTCGCGCCGCATAAGTTTTTTTCTTAAGTCGCGCCGCTTAAGTGTTTTTTTTTAAGTCGCGCCGCTTAAGTCTTTTCTTAGGTCGCGTCGTCAGTCTTTTCTTAAGTCGCAACGCTTAAGTCTTTTCTTAAGTCGCTCCGCTTAAGTCTTTTCTTAAGTCGCGCCGCTTAAGTGTTTTTTTTTAAGTCGCGCCGCTTAAGTCTTTTCTTAAGTCGCGTCGTCAGTCTTTTCTTAAGTCGCAACGCTTTACTCTTTTCTTTAGTCGTGCCGCTTAAGTATTTTCTTAAGTCGCGCCGCTTAGGTCTTTTCTTAAGTCGTGCCGTCGGTCTTTTCTTAAATTGCGCCTTCAGTCTTTTTTTAGGTCGCGCCGCATAAGTCTTTTCTTAAGTCGCGCCGCTTAAGTGTTTTCTTAAATTGCGCCGCTTAAGTCTGTTCTTCAGTCGCGTCGTCAGTTTTTTCTTAAGTCGCAACGCTTCACGTTTCTCTTAAGTCGCGCCGCTTAAGTCTTTTCTTAAGTCGCGCCGCTTAAGTCTTTTCTTAAATCGCGCCTTCAGTCTTTTTTTAGATTGCGCCGCATAAGTCTTTACTTAAGTCGCGCCACTTAAGTATTTTCTTATGTCGCGTCGTCAGTCTTTTCTTAAGCCGCGTCGCTTTACTCTTTTCGTAAGTCGCGACGCTTAAGTTTTTTCTTAAATCGCGCCTTGAGTCTTTTTTTTTAGGTCGCGCCGCATAAGTCTTTTCTTAAGTCGCGCCGCTTAAGTATTTTCTTAAGTCGCGTCGTCAGTCTTTTCTTAAGTCGCGTCGCTTTAATCTTTTCTTAAGTCGCGCCGCTTAAGTCTTTTCTTAAATCGCGCCTTCAGTCTTTTTTTAGGTCGCGCGGCATAAGTCTTTTCTTAAGTCGCGCCGCTTAAGTGTTTTTTTTTCAGTCGCGCCGCTTAAGTGTTTTCTTATGTCGAGTCGCAAGTCTTTTCTTAAGTCGCAACGCTTTACTCTTTTCTTTAGTCGCGCCGCTTAAGTCTTTTCTTAAGTCGCGCCGCTTAAGTATTTTCTTAAGTCGCGTCTTCAGTCTTTTCTTAAGTCGCGTCGCTTTAATCTTTTCTTAAGTCGCGCCGCTTAAGTCTTTTCTTAAGTCGCGCCGTCGGTCTTTTCTTAAATCGCGCCTTCAGTCTTTTTTTAGGTCGTGCCGCATAAGTATTTTCTTAAGTCGCGCCGCTCAAGTAATTTCTGAATTCGCGTCGTCAGTCTTTTCTTAAGTCGCGTTGCTTTACTATTTTCTTAAGTCGCGCCGCTTAAGTCTTTTCTTAAATCGCGCCTTCAGTCTTTTTTTTAGGTCGCGCCGCTTAAGTCTTTTCTTAAGTCGCGTCGTCAGTCTTTTCTTAAGTCGCAACGCTTTACTCTTTTCTTTAGTCGTGCCGCTTAAGTCTTTTCTTAAGTCGCGCCGCTTAGGTCTTTTCTTAAGTCGCGCCGTCGGTCTTTTCTTAAATTGCGCCTTCAGTCTTTCCTTAATTCGCGCCGCTTGAGTGTTTTCTTAAATTGCGCCGCTTAAGTCTGTTCTTCAGTCGCGTCGTCAGTCTTTTCTTAAGTCGCAACGCTTCACGTTTCTCTTAAGTCGCGCCGCTTAAGTCTTTTCTTAAGTCGCGCCGCTTAAGTCTTTTCTTAAATCGCGCCTTCAGTCTTTTTTTTAGATTGCGCCGCATAAGTCTCTACTTAAGTCGCGCCACTTAAGTATTTTCTTATGTCGCGTCGTTAGTCTTTTCTTAAGCCGCGTCGCTTTACTCTTTTCTTAAGTCGCGACGCTTAAGTTTTTTCTTAAATCGCGCCTTGAGTCTTTTTTTTAGGTCGCGCCGCATAAGTCTTTTCTTAAGTCGCGCCGCTTAAGTATTTTCTTAAGTCGCGTCGTCAGTCTTTTCTTAAGTCGCGTCGCTTTAATCTTTTCTTAAGTCGCGCCGCTTAAGTCTTTTCTTAAATCGCGCCTTCAGTCTTTTTTTAGGTCGCGCCGCATAAGTCTTTTCTTAAGTCGCGCCGCTTAAGTGTTTTTTTTAAGTCGCGCCGCTTAAGTGTTTTCGTATGTCGAGTCGCAAGTCTTTTCTTAAGTCGCAACGCTTTACTCTTTTCTTTAGTCGCGCCGCTTAAGTCTTTTCTTAAGTCGCACCGCTTAAGTATTTTCTTAAGTCGCGTCGTCAGTCTTTTCTTAAGTCGCGTCGCTTTAATCTTTTCTTAAGTCGCGCCGCTTAAGTCTTTTCTTAAGTCGCGCCGTCGGTCTTTTCTTAAATCGCGCCTTCAGTCTTTTTTTAGGTTGTGCCGCATAAGTATTTTCTTAAGTCGCGCCGCTCAAGTAATTTCTGAATTCGCGTCGTCAGTCTTTTCTTAAGTCGCGTTGCTTTACTATTTTCTTAAGTCGCGCCGCTTAAGTCTTTTCTTAAATCGCGCCTTCAGTCTTTTTTTAGGTCGCGCCGCATAAGTCTTTTCTTAAGTCGCGCCGCTTAAGTGTTTTTTTTAAGTCGCGCCGCTTAAGTGTTTTCTTATGTCGAGTCGCAAGTCTTTTCTTAAGTCGCAACGTTTTACTCTTTTCTTTAGTCGCGCCGCTTAAGTCTTTTCTTAAGTCGCGCCGCTTAAGTATTTTCTTAAGTCGCGTCGTCAGTCTTTTCTTAAGTCGCGTCGCTTTAATCTTTTCTTAAGTCGCGCCGCTTAAGTCTTTTCTTAAGTCGCGCCGTCGGTCTTTTCTTAAATCGCGCCTTCAGTCTTTTTTTAGGTCGTGCCGCATAAGTATTTTCTTAAGTCGCGCCGCTTAAGTAATTTCTGAATTCGCGTCGTCAGTCTTTTCTTAAGTCGCGTTGTTTTACTATTTTCTTAAGTCGCGCCGCTTAAGTCTTTTCTTAAATCGCGCCTTCAGTCTTTTTTAGGTCGCGCCGCATAAGTCTTTTCTTAAGTCGCGCCGCTTAAGTGTTTTTTTTTAAGTCGCGCCGCTTAAGTGTTTTCTTATGTCGAGTCGCAAGTCTTTTCTTAAGTCGCTACGCTTTACTCTTTTCTTTAGTCGCGCCGCTTAAGTCTTTTCTTAAGTCGCGCCGCTTAAGTCTTTTCTTAAATCGCGCCTTCAGTTTTTTTTAGGTCGCGCCGCATAAGTCTTTTCTTAAGTCGCGCCGCTTAAGTGTTTTTTTTTTAAGTCGCGCCGCTTAAGTGTTTTCTTATGTCGAGTCGCAAGTCTTTTCTTAAGTCGCAACGCTTTACTCTTTTCTTTAGTCGCGCCGCTTAAGTCTTTTCTTAAGTCGCGCCGCTTAAGTCTTTTCTTAAGTCGCGCCGTCGGTCTTTTCTTAAATCGCGCCTTCAGTCTTTTTTTAGGTCGCGCCGCATAAGTCTTTTCTTAAGTCGCGCCGCTTGAGTGTTTTCTTAAATCGCGCCGCTTAAGTCCGTTCTTCAGTCGCGTCGTCAGTCTTTTCTTAAGTCGCAACGCTTCACGTTTCTCTTAAGTCGCGCCACTTAAGTCTTTTCTTAAGTCGCGCCGCTTAAGTCTTTTCTTAAATCGCGCCCTCAGTCTTTTTTTAGGTCGCGCCGCATAAGTCTTTTCTTAAGTCGCGCCGCTTAAGTATTTTCTTAAGTCGCGTCGTCAGTCTTTTCTTAAGTCGCGTCGCTTTAATCTTTTCTTAAGTCGCGCCGCTTAAGTCTTTTTTTTTTCAGTCGCGCCGTCAGTCTTTTCTTAAGTCGCGTTGCGTTACTATTTTCTTAAGTCGCGCCGCTTAAGTCTTTTCTTAAATCGCGCCTTCAGTCTTTTTTTAGGTCGCGCCGCATAAGTCTTTTCTTAAGTCGCGCCGCTTAGGTGTTTTTTTTTAAGTCGCGCCGCTTAAGTCTTTTCTTAAGTCGCGTCGTCTGTCTTTTCTTAAGTCGCAACGCCTTACTCGTTTCTTTAGTCGCGCCGCTTAAGTCTTTTCTTAAGTCGCGCCGCTTAAGTCTTCTCTTAAGTCGCGCCGTCATTCTTTTCTTAAATCGCGCCTTCAGTCTTTTTTTTAGGTCGCGCCGCATAAGTATTTTCTTAAGTCGCGCCGCTTAAGTAATTTTTTTAAGTCGCGTCGTCAGTCTTTTCTTAAGTAGCGTTGCTTTTTTATTTTCTTAAGTCGCGCCGCTTAAGTCTTTTCTTAAATCGCGCCTTCAGTCTTTTTTTTAGGTCGCGCCGCATAAGTCTTTTATTAAGTCGCGCCGCTTAAGTGTTTTTTTTAAGTCGCGCCGCTTAAGTATTTTCTTAAGTCGCGTCGTCAGTCTTTTCTTAAGTCGCAACGCTTTACTCTTTTCTTTAGTCGCGCCGCTTAAGTCTTTTCTTAAGTCGCGCCGCTTAAGTCTTTTCTTAAGTCGCGCCGTCGGTCTTTTCTTAAATCGCGCCTTCAGTCTTTTTTTAGGTCGCGCGGCATAAGTCTTTTCTTAAGTCGCGCCGCTTAAGTATTTTCTAAAATCGTGTCATCAGTCTTTTCTTAAGTCGCGTCGCTTGACTCTTTTTTTAAGTCGCGCCGCTTAAGTCTTTTCTTAAATCGCGCCCTCAGTCTTTTTTTAGGTCGCGCCGCATAAATCTTTTCTTAAGTCGCGCCGCTTAAGTATTTTCTTAAGTCGCGTCGTCAGTCTTTTCTTAAGTCGCGTCGCTTTAATCTTTTCTTAAGTCGCGCCGCTTAAGTCTTTTTTTTCAGTCGCGCCGTCAGTCTTTTCTTAAGTCGCGTTGCGTTACTATTTTCTTAAGTCGCGCCGCTTAAGTCTTTTCTTAAATCGCGCCTTCAGTCTTTTTTTAGGTCGCGCCGCATAAGTCTTTTCTTAAGTCGCGCCGCTTAGGTGTTTTTTTTTAAGTCGCGCCGCTTAAGTCTTTTCTTAAGTCGCGTCGTCTGTCTTTTCTTAAGTCGCAACGCCTTACTCTTTTCTTTAGTCGCGCCGCTTAAGTCTTTTCTTAAGTCGCGCCGCTTAAGTCTTCTCTTAAGTCGCGCCGTCATTCTTTTCTTAAATCGCGCCTTCAGTCTTTTTTTAGGTCGCGCCGCATAAGTATTTTCTTAAGTCGCGCCGCTTAAGTAATTTTTTAAGTCGCGTCGTCAGTCTTTTCTTAAGTAGCGTTGCTTTTTTATTTTCTTAAGTCGCGCCGCTTAAGTCTTTTCTTAAATCGCGCCTTCAGTCTTTTTTTTTAGGTCGCGCCGCATAAGTCTTTTCTTAAGTCGCGCCGCTTAAGTGTTTTTTTTTTAAGTCGCGCCGCTTAAGTCTTTTCTTAAGTCGCGTCGTCAGTCTTTTCTTAAGTCGCAACGCTTTACTCTTTTCTTTAGTCGCGCCGCTTAAGTCTTTTCTTAAGTCGCGCCGCTTAAGTCTTTTCTTAAGTCGCGCCGTCGGTCTTTTCTTAAATCGCGCCTTCAGTCTTTTTTTAGGTCGCGCGGCATAAGTCTTTTCTTAAGTCGCGCCGCTTAAGTATTTTCTAAAATCGTGTCATCAGTCTTTTCTTAAGTCGCGTCGCTTGACTCTTTTTTTAAGTCGCGCCGCTTAAGTCTTTTCTTAAATCGCGCCTTCGTTTTTTTAGGTCGCGCCGCATAAGTCTTTTCTTAAGTCGCGCCGCTTAAGTATTTTCTTAAGTCGCGTCGTCAGTCTTTTCTTAAGTCGCGTCGCTTTACTCTTTTCTTAAGTCGCGCCGCTTAAGTCTTTTCTTAAGCTTTCCGATCTTTTCGACCGGGCAAACTCGTCGCGTTTTTCGCGTTCAAGAAGAAGACGGCGCGATTGGCACAACCAAACAGCCAGCAACACGACCAGCACAACCAAATGTTACGTTTTCCAGACTTTTGCGACCGAATAGATCCATTTCAACTTCTGCAATCACAGATCAAGGTGGACACGGAGAGCGAGCAGCGCGACCCAACCTAAAGCGGCAGGACCGCAGTGCGACAATGATTTTCAATTTCCAGATTTGTAGAACCGAAAAAAATCCGTACCGACTTTCGCGATCAAAACAGAGATGGCGCGACCAGCGTGACCAAGAGAACAGTGTGACTCAAGGAACGGATCGGCCCATGAAATGATGAGACCAGGGGAAAAGAATGACCGGCGCAACTTTACATGCAACGCCGCAGCCAGCTCGAACAACATTGGTGTTGTCCAGATTTTCACGAACGATATTGCAGGCTAAAGTCTGTTGCGAAATCTGGATAGTTGCGAAAATTGCTTCAAATATTAGCGCGATTTTGAAAATCTGGGCGGATTTTGGGCAGTTATATTTGCGACCGAGTGTTTCGCGACCAAATTTTAGATTTTCGAGACTTTCGCGACAAAAAAGCGACTTTCCCGACCTATGAGACTTTATGTCTGAAATTTTGCGATGGAATTTTGGTACGTTCAGGCTTTCACGACCCACGACGCGAGTTTCACGACTTAATGTCCACACTTTTCATACTCTAACTATCGTAGCCAAAGTGTGAACTCGATTTAAGATTTGGACAACAGCTTCAGCTTCTTCAGCACAAATTGGTGCCGCGACTCAGTTGACGACTCAGTTGGCGCTCTCAGGAATTCGGGAGATCCTTTGACATTAAAGCGTATCGCTAGAGATCAGCGGTTGGAAATACAGCACTTGCAGTGCACTATTTAAAAGTATTACAGATCAAAAATTTCTGGATCATTCGCAGATACGGCGTCAAAACACTTGTTGCTAAGTCTAAGAGAAAAAATAGGCTGAATAAGATGCAAATTGAGCTCTTTACACACTCTTCTTAGTTGGATTGCAGGAGCACGTAGCCGAAGTATATTGGTGTATAGCTCATAAGCTTGGTCTTGTAGTTGTTGTATATGGTGTTGCATTTATGTTACAGTGCTTTAATGACGCTTCATTTTCTTCTATTGAATTCAGGTTTGGTTCGTCCCTTTCTCGATTTTTAAGAAAACATTATTTGTCAGTTTGTCACAAAGCACATCGTTTAACAGTTTGTCCCAATGAATCGGGGATTAGGCCGGAAAGTACAAAAGCTTCTAGGCGTAAATTGGAAATTAAGCTCCTCAGTTTCATAAAAACAATCTTGAAGCCAAACAGAGCCAAAAACGCAAAATTTTTATAGAGAACTGTGTCAGGAACGCGAAAATTTTTCTGGAAAAATGATGAGATAAGTCATATGGCAGAGGAGGCTTAGAGACAAAATTTGTGATGAAGTGGGGCTTGACCTGGTGACAAAACGACATGATGAAGTAATTCAAAGCCAGAAACTTTGTAGGCTAGAAACTTTGCTAGAATTTTTTTAGGATCTGAAGAACAAGAAAGGTCCATTTCATCGCGTTCGGGGAAAGTGGCTTCATCAAAAGCTTTCGAAAACCTTAAAGATCATATCAATATAGGGTATCAGGTTAAAATAAAGCCTAAAGCTATGACGTCTATTCAAGGGAAAAAAGAATTGATGCTAACTAATTTAGGAACAAAAAGGGTCGAGAGACAAAACGAAGCCACAACGCGCTTACTAGATATGGAGTACAACAAGCTCGAAAATAAGCAGAGTTTGGAAGAAGTACGCATCCGCGAGGAGAATAAAAACAAGTTTGGTAAAGCCAACATAGCTGAAGTTGGATTGAAAAAAGACTCCGATTATTTTGAATTGTTGCTTGCTTGGCAAGCTCTTACAGGGAAACAGCAGGTAAACGCAAACAAACTTGTGTGGAAAATGCGCCGAATTTCAAACCAGTCCTGACCGTAACCGAACCGACCGCTCACACTTCTGGAATAAATACTGTTCAGTAAAACGTCCCAGTAGATTTCGTCCCTGCGAGTATTGCTCAATTAGGTGGTCTGTGTTCAACAATAATACATGGGGCTGGAGGCCTGCCACTTATTCCAAATAGTCTTACAAAAACTCCTGCCAGCATTTAAGCTCAGCAAAACATCGGTGATTATGGCTCGAACTTATATCAAAATGTAATACAACCACACCGGTTTTCAGTTGTAATTTAGTAGGTTGATGCTGAGTCTGCTGATTTTGAAAATGTTCAATCACCTTCGTATTCAAACTTACCAACTTGCAATTGTTTCGGCAAAACCTCCTGTGGGTCATCCCCTCAACTGTAAAAACGACCCCTGTAGTTTGTAACACACTAACTTTGAATGAATCATCGGAAGTAATCCAAGCGATAACACCAGTTGCTCCTCCAAAGTTTGTTACGTTTCTTTGCAAAAACGGTGGAACAGTTCATTTTTTCACTCCACCACACGAGCAAGTACCCCAGCAATCATCGATTGTGTCGGATATTCCTAGCTTGTCCATTCATCAGCCGTTTTTTTGAATCCCGCCGCATCGTACGTACATCAACCTGTCCCGAATTATGTCAATATGCCATCGCAATCGTTAATCGTCGGATAAGTCAGTTAAGCAGCGCTGTTTATTCACAACCAATAATTTCGACTAAGTTGAGAATAGCGGGCTTCGCGTATTCTGGTCGAACGTACAGGGATGCACTAAAGGCCCTTGACCGATAAATTGGGCAACTTCAAACGGTATTGAGCGCCCCCCTCGAAAAAAATTATCACCGTTCCACCAGTGAAGAAGCACAATTCGAAAAGCCTTATCAATTTTGCTTGTGTTATTTCAAGTCTCGCTTGTGTGTTTTGATTGTTGTCATATGAGAACCATCTTAAAGAAGGAACCGCAATCCCAAATCATACCTCATAGAAAATTATCTCAAAACATCAACGAGCCTCGGTCTTCTGACACAGTCAAGCTTAACTGGTGTTGCTCTAATCACTTTGATTTCAATGGTTGCTTGAAAAAAAAGGCCGAAACGCACAAGCATATTCCTGGCAAAACAAAAACTGAAGAACCCGACAAGGCAGAAACTACCATCCCATTTTTTGCTTCCAGTCCTAGGCCGAACAAGGCTGAATATTCTATCTGCCCGTTATGGGGATGCGAATTCTTTTAGGAAAAGAACTTTACTCAAAGGCAAAATTTTCAGCGGAGAAAAAACTCTCTTTCTCCTCTCTTCAAGCGGAACACATGTTCCGTAAATGCCCACAAACTAGAAAATGCACTGAACCTGAGAGCGAAGGTACGCCCAGGATTCTTTTGCATGGTGCAGACCGCATCTTCCCTCCTCGAAAGGAAGAAAATAAGTCTTCTACCGAAAAGCTCCGACGAAAAAATCAACGTCGTTTTGTTTCGACTACGTGCAGGATTGTCTTCTCCTGGCTATTGAGTTAAGTGTGTAATCTAAGTAAAAAAAACTGATAACATTCTCGTTTTTTATTTATATTTCGCGAGCATTCAATAATAGCTTTCCGCAAACTTGGCCCACTGTCTGAAATTTTCAGGGGAAAAAGTTGACTTGACCCTTGATAGTTTCAAATCAACTGATAATTTTTTGATTGAATTAGTCGAGGTTTTCTCCACCACATATGCCCGCTCGATTATATTCATGATTATGACTGTTCTTCTGCCAGTAGGATGGGTTTTGGGCTGCCCATTTCCCTCATCTTCTCGGCTGTGTTCGAATTGTTTTAAGTGTAATGTCGAAGAACGCCAAGTTATAGCGTGATTTGAGTTAGAAAGTTATGGTACACACAAGCAAGCTGAGCCTCTTTCTGCAGCCAATCAGCAACACACCATGATAGTGAAAGGTACAGGGTAGGAACCCTACAGGGTAGAAATCCTATGAAAACAGTTCATTACCCAACAATTACTACTCAGTGCTATCATAGTTCAAGACGCTTGAAAAACGGCTTGAAAAAGATAGTGGTTAAAAAAATAAAAACTCCGAGACAATAAAAGTGTACCTCGGTAAAGGTTATGTCATTCCAGTTAAACCGCACTATCTGCAGATGCGCTCCGCTCGTGAATGATTTTTATCTGTCTTCGGCCAACTAAACCAGGTAAGGTTGGTCGGGTTTTAAATGGCGCGTCAAAACTTCACGGCCAATTTTTCACGGATAAAATTTTGCTCGTTGGGCCTGATTTACTAAAAACATGCTTCATGTGTTATTTCGCTTCCCCCAACATCAATTTGCCGACTCATTGGACATCGAGGGCCTGTTTTCTAACGTTGGGTTATACCTTGTGATCAATCTTCTTTTTTGCGCGAGGATGTCAGATTGGTTGCAGAAGTTTTTCAGTACTCCCGGCATATGTTCGGTTCACGGGACTCTCCAGCTTTCAAAAATCTCGCGTTTCAGCGAACAGCTAGGGTTGACCTTGAAACATTTCCTAAAGCATCTAAGGCAGTACAAATTATGTTCTACATAAAAGATTACTTTGATTAATTCGGAAACTGCGATGACGCAAAGAGAATAAGCAAGAAACTTGTGAATCTTCCTAAATTGAGGGATTCCGTCTAACCACATCAAATTTGTTTGTAATGTTCCTGCAATTGAAGGAAACTTAAGCCCTTTAATTGATGTGGCTGCAAAAGTAAATAAAACTGCGAGTGGTAGTGAAAATTTGACTTCTCCTTAGGTTGAAAGTGGAATCTTGGAAATGACTCTCTCATTGTAGTCGTGGAGTTAAACGCGAACTCCACCTATCCGTTACGCAAAGAATTATTCTCAATTTTGTTTTATCAGTCTGCGACCCTAATGGTTTTATGACTCTCTACTCGGTAAGCGCATGCCTGCTTCTTAAACATATTTGGCGCATGATTAGGCAACAATGGGATAATCCTTCAACAGAAATGCTGCGAAACTAATTCATTGAGTGGCATTCGAGCCTGTTTGTTCCAGGAAAAACAGGATTAACCCTCGGTGCTACTTCAGTTACCCATTTGATCAATATGAGCTGCCTATGTTTCAGGATTACTCGCAAGTTGTATTTAGTGCGGTTGGTTTCCTTCGATATCGAATTAATGAAAAAAAAAATGAACCTGCGTTCGTTTTTGGTAAAACGATGGTAGCACCATTGAAGGTTTTGTCCTTTCCAAAGCTGTCACTGCAAGCTGTCACTGTAGGT
>NC_087063.1:50378927-50411627 GCF_963678635.1 Symsagittifera roscoffensis | reverse complement strand
GTGCAAGGCAGTTAGTCTACCTAAAGGGGTAGTTTACGAGGGCTGATGGGGATCGACAAGATCTCAGTTCGTAATTGCTGTTCGATGTCTTCGAGCGCTTGTTCAAGGAAGAAACATACTGCTTCAGCCGCGTAAGCTTGTACTCCTCTCTTAGTGTTTTCGATGGTGGAAGCTATCATCGAGTGTGAGCGTCGAAAACTGACCGAGTGCTCACCTAGGAAAAAATGGTTAGGCGTTAACGCATCCAAATCCGTTGAATCGGGACCAACAGGCGTTATTGGACCAATGACTGCGTAGAAGGCACGTCTGCAAGTGCACCCTAACCTTTCCCAAGACCTACCTTGATGAGGCGCTCCTGGAGGATTAAATTTCCATTTAATTTTCTTTCACACTAACAAGAAGGAAGCCTGTCTATTCGAACTTTCTATTCAAAGCAGGAATTTTTTCTCAGCTCCAACGAAATTGGTACCATTGTCTGACTACGAAACACTTGGCGTACTACGACGGGCGATAAAATCATATAGGTAAACAAAAAGCCCATCTTTTTTCATCGACCAAAATAATCCACACCACAGTTACTGACTAGCCGATGGCAGCAACCATGTCGTTCGACAGGGAGGTCTGACATGATAAGATGTTTACATAGAACTATTGATCGACAGTGAAGAGTTCCTTCCTTTCACAAACGCAATTTGCGACAAAAGTCGGTAATTCATCGATGAAGTGAGGGCAATGTATCAATGTGGTGCTCTAGGTCCTAAAAAAAGAATGAGGGTTACATTGATTGAAAATGACCGTACAATATTGATTGAAAATGACTTGCAGTGACAGCTTTGGAAAGGACAAAACCTTCATTGGTGCTACCCTCGTTTTACTCCACGACTACAATGAGAGAGTCATTTCCAATGTTCCACTTTCAGCCTAAGAAGAAGTCAAATTTTCACTACCAATCGCAGTTTTATTTACTTTTGCAGCCACATCAATTAAAGGGCTTAAGTTTTCTTCAATTGCAGGAACATTACAAACAAAATTTGATTTGGTTAGACGGAATCCCTCAATTTAGGAAGGTTCACAAGTTTCTTGCTTTATCTCTTTGCGTCATCGCAGTTTTCGAATTAATCAAAGTAATCATTTATGTAGAACATAGTTTGTACTGCCTTAGATGCTTTAGGAACAGTTTCAAGGTTAACCCTAGCTGTTTGCTGAAACTCAAGATTTTTGAACGCTGGAGAGTCCCGAGAAACGAACATATGCCGGGTGTACTGAAAAACTTCCACAATCAATTTGAAATCCTCGCGCAATAAAGAAGGTTGATCTCAAGGTATACCCCAACGTTAGAAAACAAGCCCTCGATGTCCGCGGAGACGGCAAATTGATGTTGGGGGAAGCGAAACAACACATGAAGCATGTTTTTAGTAAATCAGGCCCAACGAGCGAAAGTTTATCCGTGAAAATAGGCCGTGAAGTTTTGACGCGCCATTTAAAACCCGACTGACCTTACCTGGTTAGTTTGGCCGAAGACAAATAAAAATCATTCACGAGCGGAGCGGATCTGCGGATAGTGCGGTTTAACTGGAATGACATAACCTTTATCGAGGTCCTCTTTTATTGTCTCGGAGTTTTTATTTCTTTAACCACTATCTTTCTCAAGCCGTTTTTCAAGCGTCTTAAACTATGCTAGTAGTAATTGTTGGGTAATGAACTGTTTTCATAGGATTTCTACCCTGTAGGGTTTCTACCCTGTACCTTTCACTATCATGGTGTGTTGTTGATTCAAAAAGGTTATGCGCTTGCTGATTGGCTACAGAAAGAGGCTCAGCTTGCTTGTGTGTACCATAACTTTCTAACTCAAATCACGCTATAACTTGGCATTCTTCGACATTACACTTAAAACAATTTGATAACAGCCGAGAAGATGAGGGAAATGGGCAAACCAAAACCCATCCTACCGGCAGACGAACAGTCATAATCATGAATAAAATCGAGTGGGCATATGTGGTGATAAAATTCCTGACCTATTGCCATTTTCATGTCCGAAGAAGTATACAGAACTGGTTTTCTTGGTTCCAATTATGGATATTTTTGTTGAAGGGCTGGAACGTCAACCTTTTGAGACTCATCTTTCATTACATCCTTCATGTGAGCGCTTACAGTAAAGGTGTAATCAGTGTTTTTTATATCAGCGAATAAATAAACCTCGACTAATTCAATCAAAAAAATATCCGTTGAATTGAAACTATCAAGGGTCAAGTCAACTTTTTCCCCTGAAAATTTCAGACAGTGGGCCAAGTTTGCGGAGAGCTAGGATTGAATGCTCTTGAAATATAAATAAAAAACGAGAATGTTATCAGTTTTTTTTTACTTAGATAACACACTTAACTCAATAGCCAGGAGAAGACAATTAACATCCTGCACGTAGTCGAAACAAAACGACGTTGATTTTTTCGTCGGAGCTTTTCCGGTAGAAGACTTGTTTTATTCCTTTCGAGGAGGGAAGATGCGGTCTGCACCATGCAAAAGAATCCTGGGCTTACCTTCGCTCTCAGGTTTAGTGCATTTTCTAAATTGCGGGCATTTACGGAACATGTGATCCGCTTGAAGAAAAGAGAAATAGAGTCTTTTCTCCGCTGAAAATTTTGCCTTTGAGTAAGGTTCTTTTCCTTAAAGAATTCGCATTCCCATAACGGTTGTTCATCAGCGCACTGCGGGCAGATAGAATATTCAGCCTTGTTTGGCCTAAGACTGGAAGCAAAAAATGGGATGGTAGTTTCTGCCTTGTCGGGTTCTTCAGTTTTTGTTTTGCCAGGAAGATAATCGTGTGCGTTTCGGCCTTTTCTTTCAAGCAATCATTGAAATCAAAGTGATTAGAGCAACACCAGTTAAGCTTGACCGTGTCAGAAGACCGAGGCTCCTTGATGTTTTGAGACAATTTTCTATGAGGTATGATTTAGGATTGCGGTTCCTTCTTTAAGATGGTTCTCATATGACAACGATCAAAACACACCAGCGAGACTTGAAATAACACAAGCAAAATTGATAAGGTTTTTCGATCGAATTGTGCTTTTTCACTGGTGGATCGGTGATAATTTTTTAGAGGGGGGCGCTCAAATCCGTTTGAGGTTGCCCAACTTATCGGTCAAGGGCTTTTAGTGCATCCCTGTACGTTCGCCCGAAATACGCGAAGCCCGCTATCTTAGCCGAAATTATTGGTTGTGAATAAACAGCGCTGCTTAACTGACTTATCCAACGGATATCGATTGCGATGGCATATTGACATCATTCGGGACAGGTTGATGAACGCACGATGCGACGGGATTCAAAAAAAAACGGCTGATGATTGGAGAAACTAGGAATATCCGACACAATTCATGATTGCTGGGGTACTTGCTCGTGAAGCGGAGTGAAAAAATGAACTGTTTCACCGTTTTTGCAAGAAAATGTTACAATTTTTGGAGGAGCAACTGGTGTTATTGCTTGGATTACTTCCGATGATTCATTCAAAATTAGTGTGTTACAAACTGCAGGGGTCGTTTTCACAGTTGAGGGGATGACCCACAGGAGGTTTTGCCGAAACAATTGCAAGTTGGTAAGTTTGAATACGAAGGTGATTGAACATTTTCAAAATTAGCAGGCTCAGCATCAACCGGCTCAGCATCAAGTTCAAACCATTTTCACCGATGTTTTGCTGAGCTTAGATGCCGGCAGGAGTTTTTGTAAGATTATTTGGAATAAGTGCCAGGCCTCCAGCCCCATGTATTATTGTTGAACACAAACCACCTAATTGAGCATACACGCAGGGACGAAATCTACTGGGACGTTATACTGAACAGTTTTTAATCCAGAAGTGTGAGCGGTCGGTTTGGTTACGGTCAGGACTGGTTTCAAATTCGGCGCATTTTCCACACAAGCTTGTTTGCGTTTACCTGCTGTTTGCCTGTAAGAGCTTGCCAAGCAAGCAACAATTCAAAATAATCGGAGTCTTTTTCCAATCCAACTTCAGCTATGTTGGCTTTACCAAACTTGTTTTTATTCTCCTCGCGGATGCGTACTTCTATCAAACTCTGCTTAATTTCGAGCTTCGTGTACTCCATATCTAGTAAGCGCGTTGCTGCTTCGTTTTGTCTCTTGACCTTTTGTGTTCCTAAATTAGCTAGCATCAATTCTTTTTTCCCTTTAATAGACGTCATAGAAATGGCTTTATTTTAACCTGATACCCTATATTGATATGACCTTTAGGTTTTCGAAAGCTTACGATGAAGCCACTTTCCCCGAACGCGATGAAATGGACGTTCTTGTTCTTCAGATCCAAAAAAATTCCAGCAAAGTTTCTAGCCTACAAAGTTTTTGGCTTTGAATTACTTCATCGTGTCGTTTTGTCACCATGTCAAGCCCCACTTCATCACAAATTTTGTCTCTAAGCCTCCTCTGCCATATGACTTATCTCATCATTTTTCCAGCAAAGTTTTTGCGTTCCTGACACAGTTCTCAATAAAAATTTTGCGTTTTTGGCTCTGCTTGGCTTCATATTTGTTTTTATGAAACTGAGGAGCTTAATTTCCAATTACGTCTAGAAGCTTTTGTACTTTCCGACCTAATCCCCGATTCATTGGGACAAACTGTTAAACGATGTGCTTTGTGACAAACTGACAAATAATGTTTTCTTGAAAATCGAGAAAGGGACGAACCAAACTTTAATTCAATAGAAGAAAACGAAGCGTCATTAAAGCACTGTAACATAAATGCAACACTATGTACAACAACTACAAGACCAAGCTTATGAGCTATACACCAATATACTTCGGCTACGTGCTCCTGCAATCCAACTAAAATGAGTGTGCAATGCTTAAAGATCTCAATTTGCATCTTATTTAGCCTATTTTTCTCTTAGACTTAGCGACTAGTGTTTTGACGCCGTATCTGCGAATGATCCAGAAATGTTTGATCTGTAATATTTTTGGGTAGTGCACTGCAAGTGCTGTATTTCCAACCGCTGGTCTCTAGCTTTACGCTTTAATGTCAAAGGATCTCCCAAGTTCCTGAGAGCGCCAACTGAGTCGTCAACTGAGTCGCGGCACCAATTTGTGCTGAAGAAGCTGAAGCTGTCGTCCAAAACTTAAATCGAGTTCACACTTTGGCTACGATAGTTTGAGTATGAAAAGTGTGGACGTCAAGTCGTGAAACTCGCGTCGTGGGTCGTGAAAGCCTGAACGTACCAAAGTTCCATCGCAAAATTTCAGACGTAAAGTCTCATAGGTCGGGAAATTCGCTTTTTTGTCGCGAAAGTCTCGAAAATCTAAAATTTGGTCGCGAAACTCTCGCTCGCAATTATAACTGCTCAAAATCCGCCCAGATTTTCAAAATCGCGCTAATGTTGTGAAGCAACTTTCGCAACTTTCCAGATTTTGCAGAGGACACAGAGTCGCAAAGTTATGAAAAAGAACTCACGATTTTGACTCTGGAAATAAACTGGTATTTTTGAAAATCTGGACACTTTTATTCAAATTCTCTTC
Organism: Symsagittifera roscoffensis; assembly: GCF_963678635.1. NCBI lineage: Eukaryota > Metazoa > Xenacoelomorpha > Acoela > Convolutidae > Symsagittifera > Symsagittifera roscoffensis. The sequence goes on along the minus strand of NC_087063.1, from coordinate 50,406,117 downwards.
AACAAAAGTTTGAGAAGCAAAATTGAACTGAAAAATTTTTACGTAATATTATAACAACCAAGCAATTTTGTATTTTTTAAATCAAGTTAAAACACCAACCGTTTTTGGGGTTTTACTTTCTAAGAGATATCTCGAGACTTAAAACTCATTTTCATTGGCCAGTCCGAAAACAGACTTTAGCCTGCAATATCGTTCGTAAAAATCTGGACAACACCAATGTTGTTCGAGCTGGCTGCGGCGTTGCATGTAGGGTTGCGCCGGTCATTCTTTTCCCCTGGTCTCATCATTTCATGGGCCGATCCGTTCCTTGAGTCACACTGTTCTCTTGGTCACGCTGGTCGCGCCATCTCTGTTTTGATCGCGAAAGTCGGGACGGATTTTTTTCGGTTCTACAAATCTGGAAATTGAAAATCATTGTCGCACTGCGGTCCTGCCGCTTTATGTTGGGTCGCGCTGCTCGCTCCGTGTCCACCTTGATCTGTGATTGCAGAAATTGAAATGGATCTATTCGGTCGCAAAAGTCTGGAAAACGCAACATTTGGTTGTGCTGGCCGTGCTGCTGGCTGTTTGATTGTGCCAATCGCGCCGTCTTCTTCTTGAACGCGAAAAACGCGACGAGTTTGCCCGGTCGAAAAGATCGGAAAGCTTAAGAAAAGACTTAAGCGGCGCGACTTAAGAAAAGAGTAAAGCGACGCGGCTTAAGAAAAAACTGACGGCGCGATTTAAGAAAATACTTAAGCGGCGCGACTTAAGAAAAGACTTATGCGGCGCGACCTAAAAAAAGACTGAAGGCGCGATTTAAGAAAAGACTTAAGCGGCGCGATTTAAGAAAAGAGTAAAGCGGCGCGACTTAATAAAAGACTGACGACGCAACTTAAGAAAATACTTAAGCGGCGCGACTTAAGAAAAGACTTATGCGGCGCGACCTAAAAAAAAGACTGAAAGCGCGAGTTAAGAAACGACTGACGGCGCGACTTAAGAAAAGACTTAAGCGGCGCGACTTAAGAAAAGACTTACGCGGCGCGACTAAAGAAAAAAGTAAAGCGTTGCGACTTAAGAAAAGACTGACGACGCGACTTAAGAAAAGACTTAAGCGGCGCGACTTAAAAAAACACGTAAGCGGCGCGACTTAAGAAAAGACTAATGCGGCGCGACCTAAAAAAAAAGACTGAAGGCGCGACTTAAGAAAAGACTTAAGCGGCGCGACTTAAGAAAAGAGTAAAGCAACGCGACTTAAGAAGAAACTGACGGCGCGACTTAAGAAAAGACTTAAGCGGCGTGACTTAAGGAAAGACTGATGGCGTGACTTAAGAAAAGACTGACTGCGCCACTTAAGAAAGTAAGAAAGGACTAACGGCGCGACTCAAGAAAAGACTGGCGGCGCGACTGAAGAAAAAAATGTTGGCGCTACTTAAGAAAAAAGATTTGAGTGGCGCGACTCGAGAAAAGACTTACACGGCGTGACTTAAGAAATTACTTAAGCGGCGCGACTTAAGAAAAGAATTATGCGGCGTGACCTAAAAAAAGACTGAAGGCGCGATTTAAGAAAAGACTGACGGCTCGACTTAAGAAAAGACCTAAGCGGCGAGATTTAAGAAAAGAGTAAAGCGTTGCGACTTAAAAAAAGACTGACGACGCGACTTAAGAAAAGACTTAAGTGGCGCGACTTAAAAAAAACACTTAAGCGGCGCGAATTAAGAAAAGACTTATGCGGCGCGACCTAAAAAAAGACTGAAGGCGCGATTTAAGAAAAGACTTAAGCGGCGCGACCTAAAAAAAGACTGAAGGCGCGATTTAAGAAAAGACTTAAGCGGCGCGACTTAAGAAAAGAGTAAAGCAACGCCACTTAAGAAAAGACTGACGAAGCGACTTAAGAAATTACTTAAGCGGCGCAACTCAAGAAAAGACTTATGCGGCGCGACCTAAAAAAAGACCGAAAGCGCGATTTAAGAAAAGACCGACGGCGCGACTTAAGAAAAGATTTAAGCGGCGCGACTTTAAAAAAATTAAAGCGACGCGACTTAAGAAAAGAGTAAAGCGACGCAACTTCAGAAAAGACTGACCACGCGACTTAATAAAAAATACTTAAACGGCGCGACTCAAGAAAAGACTTATGCGGCGCGACCTCAAAAAGACTGAAGGCGCGATTTGAGAAAAGACCGACGGCGCGACTTAAGAAAAGACTCAAGCGGCGCGACTTAAGAAAAGATTAAAGCGACGCGACTTAAGAAAAGACTGACGACGCGACTTAAGAAAATACTTAAGCGGCGTGACTTAAGAAAAGACTGATGCGGCGCAACCTAAAAAAGACTGAAGGCGCGATTTAAGAAAAGACTTAATAGGCGCGACTTAAGAAAAAACTGACGACGCGACTTAAAAAAATACTTAAGCGGCGCGACTTAAGAAAAGACTTATGCGGCGCGATCTAAAAAAAGACTGAAGGCGCGACTTAAGAAAAGACTTAAGCGGCGCGACTTAAAAAAAGCGTAAAGCGTTGCGACTTAAGAAAAGACTGACGATGCGACTTAAGAAAAGACTTAAGCGGCGCGATTTAAGAAAACACTTAAGCGGCGCGACTTAAGAAAATACTTATGCGGCGCGACCTAAAAAATGACTGAAGGCGCTTTTTAAGAAAAGACTTAAGCGGCGAGACTTAAGAAAAGAGTAAAGCGACGAGACTTAAGAAAAGACTGACGACGCAACTTAAGAAAATACTTAAGCGGCGCGACTTAAGAAAAGACTTATGCGGCGCGACCTAAAAAAAGACTGAAGGCGCGGTTTAAGAAAAGACCGACGGCGCGACTTAAGAAAAGACTTAAGCGCCGCGAGTTAAGAAAAGACTCAAGCGGCGCGACTTAAGAAAAGAGTAGAGCGTTGCGACTTAAGAAAATACTGACGACGCGACCTAAGAAAAGACTTAAGCGGTGCGATTTAAGAAAACATTCAAGCGGCGCGACTTAAGAAAAGACTTATGCGGCGCGACCTAAAAAAACTGAAGGCGCGATTTAAGAAAAGACCGACGGCGCGACTTAAGAAAAAACTTAAGCAGCGCGACTTAACAAAAAACTTAAGCGGCGCGATTTAAGAAAAGAGTTAAATGGCGCGAATTAAGAAAAGACTTAAGCTGCGCGACTTAAGAAAATACTTGAGCGGTGCGACTTAAGAAAAGACTTATGCGGTGCGACGTAAAAAAAGACCCAAGCGGCGCGACTAAAGAAAAGACAGACGGCGCGAATTAAGAAAGGACTTAAGCGGCGCGACTTAAGATAAGACCGACGGCGCGACCTAAAAAAAGACCTTAAAGGCGCGGCTTAAGCAAAGACTGAAGAGGCGCGGCTTAAGAAAAGACCGACCCCGCGACATAAGAGAAAACTTAAACGGCGCGACTTAAGAAAAGTGGAACCTGATCTAAACTACATTTTATAATTGGATAAATTAGATATTTTACCACTGTAAAATAATTAATATTAACCAAACATATTCCATCTAACTAACAACCCACTTATTTGTAAGTGCTGAAATTACTTGTAATTTCAGCACCAGAGAGATTTGAATTTAACTTAGAAATTAGTCGCCTCTCCAAGAGAACTTCAGCTGCCTTAATAAACCAGTATACTCTAGATCTATTGAGCCTAGCAGAAACTAGTTAAACACCCTGAGACTAGTAGATATAAGAGTAAGATTAGGATCGGTATTAGACTAAGAAGTTGCACGAATCTATCCGGCCGAAAATAAGATAGCGTGACGAGCAGACGGTGTACCCTATCCGAAATTACTCAATGATTTAGAGAACCATCTAAACTCATCTCGTGCGACTATAAGTCTCGAATAAGACCTTAATAGCTTAGAACTAACCAAAAATAGATTACAAATTAGACAAAAACATTTTCAAAATATTACACGATAGTAACTTTATTGAAATGTCTCTACGACTCAATAGATCAGAGCCGATATTCCGCACAATACTAGAACTACCTGGTATTGGAAAAAGACCTCGGAGAAGAGACGATATACGACTACATAGAAAATTACCAATTAGTTTCATGGCTGTAAGGCAAAAGCCAACACAAACTTTTCTATTTAGAACCTTATTAGCAATGAATTAAGATTTTCATTTACAAACATAATATTTTGAAGTAAATCTTCATGATCATTTCAGGCGCTAAACAAAATTATTAATGTACTGATAATTATTGAGAAAATTATCTCGGATCGTTTTCTTAATTTCTGCAGTATTATATAAAACATATTTGAAAAATATTTATTGAAAATAAAAATAAAAATTAGTAGCATGACAAAAAATTGTTAGTAATCATAAATCATCCTGTTGTTCCAGCTCCATCACCTAAACATACCAGAAAAGACTGACGACGCGACTTAAGAAAAAATACTTAAACGGCGCGACTCAAGAAAAGACTTATGCGGCGCGACCTAAAAAAGACTGAAGGCGCGATTTGGGAAAAGACCGACGGCGCGACTTAAGAAAAGACTTAAGCGGCGCGACTTAAGAAAAGATTAAAGCGACGCGACTTAAGAAAAGACTGACGACGCGACTTAAGAAAATACTTAAGCGGCGTGACTTAAGAAAAGACTGATAAGGTGCAACCTAAAAAAGACTGAAGGCGCGATTTAAGAAAAGACTTAAGCGGCGCGACTTAAGAAAAAACTGACGACGCGACTTAAAAAAATACTTAAGCGGCGCGACTTAAGAAAAGAATCATGCGGCGCGATCTAAAAAAAGACTGAAGGCGCGACTTAAGAAAAGACTTAAGCGGCGCGACTTAAAAAAAGCGTAAGGCTTTGCGACTTAAGAAAAGACTGACGATGCGACTTAAGAAAAGACTTAAGCGGCGCGATTTAAGAAAACACTTAAGCGGCGCGACTTAAGAAAAGACTTAAGCGGCGAGACTTAAGAAAAGAGTAAAGCGACGAGACTTATGAAAAGACTGACGACGCAACTTAAGAAAATACTTGAGCGGCGCGACTTAAGAAAAGACTTATGCGGCGCGACCTAAAAAAAGACTGAAGGCGCGGTTTAAGAAAAGACCGACGGCGCGACTTAAGAAAAGACTTAAGCGGCGCGAGTTAAGAAAAGACTCAAGCTGCGCGACTTAAGAAAAGAGTAAAGCGTTGGGACTTAAGAAAATACTGACGACGTGACCTAAGAGAAGACTTAAGCGGCGCGATTTAAGAAAACACTCAAGCGGCGCGTTTTAAGAAAAGACTTATGCGGCGCGACCTAAAAAAACTGAAGGCGCGATTTAAGAAAAGACCGACGGCGCGACTTAAGAAAAAACTTAAGCGGCACGACTTAAGAAAAAACTTAAGCGGCGCAATTTAAGAAAAGAGTTAAGCGGAGCGAATTAAGAAAAGACTTAAGCGGCGCGACTTAAGAAAATACTTGAGCGGTGCGACTTAAGAAAAGACTTATGCGGTGCGACCTAAGAAAAGACCCAAGCGGCGCGACTAAAGAAAAGACAGACGGCGCGAATTAAGAAAGGACTTAAGCGGCGCGACTTAAGATAAGACCGACGGCGCGACCTAAAAAATGACTGAAGGCGCTTTTTAAGAAAAGACTTAAGCGGCGAGACTTAAGAAAAGAGTAAAGCGACGAGACTTATGAAAAGACTGACGACGCAACTTAAGAAAATACTTAAGCGGCGCGACTTAAGAAAAGACTTATGCGGCGCGACCTAAAAAAAGACTGAAGGCGCGGTTTAAGAAAAGACCGACGGCGCGACTTAAGAAACGACTTAAGCGGCGCGAGTTAAGAAAAGACTCAAGCTGCGCGACTTAAGAAAAGAGTAAAGCGTTGGGACTTAAGAAAATACTGACGACGCGACCTAAGAGAAGACTTAAGCGGCGCGATTTAAGAAAACACTCAAGCGGCGCGTTTTAAGAAAAGACTTATGCGGCGCGACCTAAAAAAACTGAAGGTGCGATTTAAGAAAAGACCGACGGCGCGACTTAAGAAAAAACTTAAGCGGCACGACTTAAGAAAAAACTTAAGCGGCGCAATTTAAGAAAAGAGTTAAGCGGAGCGAATTAAGAAAAGACTTAAGCGGCGCGACTTAAGAAAATACTTGAGCGGTGCGACTTAAGAAAAGACTTATGCGGTGCGACCTAAGAAAAGACCCAAGCGGCGCGACTAAAGAAAAGACAGACGGCGCGAATTAAGAAAGGACTTAAGCGGCGCGACTTAAGATAAGACCGACGGCGCGACCTAAAAAAAGACCTTAAAGGCGCGGCTTAAGCAAAGACTGAAGAGGCGCGGCTTAAGAAAAGACCGACACCGCGACATAAGAAGAAACTTAAACGGCGCGACTTAAGAAAAGTGGAACCTGATCTAAACTACATTTTATAATTGGATAAATTAGATATTTTACCACTGTAAAATAATTAATATTAACCAAACATATTCCATCTAACTAACAACCCACTTATTTGTAAGTGCTGAAATTACTTGTAATTTCAGCACCAGAGAGATTTGAATTTAACTTAGAAATTAGTTGCCTCTCCAAGAGAATTTCAGCTGCCGCAATAAACCAGTATACTCTAGATCTATTGAGCCTAGCAGAAACTAGTTAAACACCCTGAGACTAGTAGATATAAGAGTAAGATTAGGATCAGTATTAGACTAAGAAGTTGCACGAATCTATCCGGCCGAAAATAAGATGAGCAAACGGTGTACCCTATCCGAAATTACTCTATGATTTAGAGAACCATCTAAACTCATCTCGTGCGACTATAAGTCTCGAATAAGACCTTAATAGCTTAGAACTAACCAAAAATAGATTACAAATTAGACAAAAACATTTTCAAAATATTACACGATAGTAACTTTATTGAAATGTCTCTACGACTCAATAGATCAGAGCCGATATTCCGCACAATACTAGAACTACCTGGTATTGGAAAAAGACCTCGGAGAAGAGACGATATACGACTACATAGAAACTTACCAATTAGTTTCATGGTTGTAAGGCAAAAGCCAACACAAACTTTTATATTTAGAACCTTATTAGCAATGAATTTAGATTTTCATTTACAAACATAATATTTTGAAGTAAATCTTCACGATCATTTCAGGCGCTAAACAAAATTATTAATGTACAATAACGATTGATAAAAAGATCTCAGATCGTTTTCTTAATTTCTGCAGTATTATATAAAACATATTTGAAAAATATTTATTGAAAATAAAAATAAAAATTAGTAGCATGACAAAAAATTGTTAGTAATCATAAATCATCCTGTTGTTCCAGCTCCATCGCCTAAACATACCAGCAATCATAAGCTCACTAATATCATTGAAAAACTAACTCTTTTTAGTAAATAAATTTAGACCATTTTAAACTTAAATTTACTTAATTTTAAACCAGATCATCAAGGCTTATCCTTGGATGTTTATAAATTTTCTATCTCACTAAATTTAAAATCTGATCATCAAAGCCTATCCTTGGATCAAAAAGAACAATTTTGTTCTCCCCCACCCATTTAGCAAGTGTCTAACGACCTGAAACGTCGATTCTTTATCCAACCTTTCAAAAGACCCAGGATTAATAGAAATTTTTAAATAAAACTAACCATTCAAACTAAGTTAAACAGTGAAGAACTTCGGTTATTCATCCTTCACTTGAACCCTCCGCTTAACAGACCCAGGATAGATCTTAGACTTAGTAAGTTTAAAATAGTATCTAACGAACTACTTGCGTTCTAATTATACCTGAACCTTGTGGATCGATTTACTATTCTCCAACCCTTGAACACAATCACTACCCCTAAGAAAGATTAAGTAAGTTAACACCTTAACTTAGACTAGCCACGAGAAAGTAAAAATCATTCTTCGGAATCGGTATACTGTTCTCTCCATCCCTGAACAAAAGACCCAGGTTAAGCTAACCAAAAAATTGTAAGAACTAACAGTCTAGGAAAATAAAAATCACTAATAACTTCTTGCATCCCTCATCCTAAACCTTATGTCATTCAAAAATTTAGGAAATAAACAAACAATCGTTTTACACAATTGTGAAATAGATAACCAAAAATACGACCTTGTAATCACTCCACATACACAAACAGTTGGATACATTCGAACAAAACGACAAACAATAAAAAGGAAAATTATAAACAAACAAAGACAAATCACACGAAAAAGATTTTCAAAAAATAGGAACGCATTTTCCGAATCAGAAACCAACAGTTTAGACGAACTATACAAATGAAAAGAATCAATTGATAAAAATTGTCCCATCTATGTTCAATTATATTTTTCCGACTCATAAACAACTTCAAATTCATCAAAAAGAGGAAAAAGAAGAATAAAAAAGCAATATATACACAAACCAGTACACCTGTATAATGGAATCAACCAATTAGACACATTGATAGTTATATATTAACAGTCATCAAACAAAAAAATGAGCCACACTCAAAGTGACGAAAGTCCAGACGAAGAAGCAGTTTTTCCCTTTCTTATCGATTCACTCGATGATAGAGGACAAACACGGTTTTGTAAGAACTTACTCGTAAATTTGTTTGAACCAGGAATCAGTCCATGCAAAGCAGAATTCCCAGATGTAAAAATCAAAAGACAAATTATTGAACATTATTTGAAAGACATATGTAATCTAACACAGCAATACGGAACCTACACTATAGAATTCAGCACACCAAATACAGCCCATCGTAAATATGTAATTCAAACAGACGATATTGAATTAGAATTTTCAAAAGTATTTATAGAATATATCAAAAGCATACAATATCATAATTCACAAAGAGCAAACTCCATATTCACTAACGAAGTTTTTGCAATAATATATAGTTATATATCTATATTGGAAAAAACAGAAATTCAAAATATATCACCAACAGAAACATCCAAACATACAAAAGTACGAAATGAAATCACAGTATTTTCAACATTTTTACATATAATTCGCGAAAATTTCACAAAAGAAGATGTTTCACAAAACAGTAAACATGATTTACAAAAGATTTTAGCATGGTTTAAAATAGATTATTTCACCCACAATTTAGATTTAATTTCACAAGCAAGAAAAATTTTCAGACCCCAAAATACCAATGACGACACTGTCCTTTCAGAACAATCAGATTACGTTTGGGACCCTGACTGGTCTCATCCAGCATTTCTAAATATTCCACAAGATATCTCGAGTCAAGCTATAAGTACAATATCTTTCCACAGAGATTATGTAAGAGTAATACCATTAACGATTGACGCAACACCACTAAATTATAATACATTTTTACCTGATACACGAAACAACAGCTTAACTTCAACAGTTATACATAATGAAAATCTCAATGGAACAAGAAATCTTACCCAACAAGATATTCAAACACCATCACATTTCATAAATGAAGAAATCGTCCAAACAACAGCAACAACTACACAACAAAGTATTTCACCAATACATCCCAATTGGTGATTCTACTGTATTACATGCTATAGTAACCTGAGCGTAAGACTGATTCTTCATCAAGTTAAGGTTGAATTAAACTTGTATTTGCTTAAGTTCTTGGAATTAATCCCCCTCCTTTGAGAAAATAGGTAATGGAATAGATCCGAACAACCCCCCCCCAACTCGGGAACTACTGGGGCTGACTTTATGAAATTTAATGGGGTAGAACTAGAGATGTTTTGACCCGGGCATGCAGGGAGCCGGACCCACCCGACCCCCTGGGGCCGAGTGATAACGGACGAGATGTTTACAGTTTTAGAACAATACCATAAGATACTTCAGAACGAAAATCTGAAAGCAGCCCCCGATAAACCACACTTCTTTTTAACACGCGTTAAATTTTTAGGACATAATATTGAACGAAACACTATCACTCCATTAAAATCACGCATTGATGCAATCCAAAAACTTCAACCACCTACAAATAAAAAGAAAATCCAAGAATTCCTTGGAATGTTAAATTTCTTAAGTAAATACGTTTACAAAATGCAATTATACTTAAGACCTTTTTATAACATCCTCAGACAACAAAACAAATTTGAATGGACCACTGAACATCAAACACGATTTGAAGAAATTAAAAAACTTTTAACTGAACAAATTTCAAACAAAATTCCAGATCCAGATCAACCATTCTATGCAATGTGCGATGCTTTAATTTTTGGCATCGGCGCAGCATTGCTACAATCACATAGTGGAACAAATAAAATGAACCTTATATCAGCAAATTCACGATTATTCACGCAAGCAGAGCTACGACTCTCAACTCTAATGAGAAAATGTACAGCTATAATTTATACACTTACAGAATATGAATTTCTGATACTTGGATCAAAACACCCAACAGTTTTATTCACAGATCACAAACCAATTATATTTCTCTTTACACAAAAATCAAATCCAAATCATAGAGTTTAATGATTTCAACTAATTCTAATGAAATTTCCAAACTTACATATAGTTTGGACAGCAGGAAAAAACCTTGCGTTACCAGATACATTAAGTCGAAATACGCCACCTGAATTGCTAACTCGAAAAACTACAGTTGAAATACCACAAAATATTAAATTTTATCTCGCAAAACTGAAACATCACCCCTATTGGAATGCAAATATGCAGTAAAAACTGATATTGATCGATCACAGATAAATAGTCTACAACATTTTCCACTCTACTTAGATTGTCAAAATAATCACTACGAAGTTGATTTACTTGGAACATCAACTTTTAAACCAATTCCATACTCACAATGGATAAAAAATAATACTCAACAAAAGAGAATAAAAAAGCAATCGCATAAAAAAGACCTTTTTCCATTAATTGAAAAAGAAAATTTGACCGATAAAATAAATTTATCAGGACCACAAACAAAGGATTTAAAATACACAATCAACCAAGTTTTTGACCTTCATGACCAACTTGACACAATTCCTTTATCAAAACTAGAAATTGACAACATTTTTCTCCCCCCAACAGATAAAATTACACTTGAACTTTTAAAACAATATCAAAACCTCGACCCAGTAATTAGACAACTAAAATTATGGCACAAATACAAAGTTAAGCCCGTAAAAGCAGATACCACAATTTTAGGAAATAAAACACTCCTCCAATATTTCCGGAAATTTAATAACACAACAATTAATGAAAATACAGATCTTTTAGAATATAAATTAAACGAGTCTAAATTTCCCTGTCTTCCTTTAATTATGATATTAATAGCTTTTAATATCTCACATACACAAAATACTAAAGGACACTCCGGATCAGAAAAAAACATACTCGAACTTCACACAAAATGTTAATTTCCCAAATGCACCAATTTGGATAAAAGTATTATGCAATGATTGTATAATATGTCATTTGAACAAACCTTATCCAAATCAAAAACAAATTGCACAAAAACAAGATTTTAAAGGACAAAGCTTTTATTGTAACCATCGCATTTCATTCGATACAAAAGGACCAATTTCACCATCTTCTGAAGGAAACTCCTACATTATGTCATTGTTGACGCATTCACACATTATGTAGCACTCAACCCAGTACCACATTGTAATGCTTATTATGCTTACACGACGCTTTATGAATATTGGATAGCTAAATTCGGACTACCCGAAAGCTTAGTTACAGACAACGGTACAGAATTCATAAATAACGAAATCATCACACTATGCCACTTATATAACATCAAACATAAACCACGTACATCTCATGCACCTTGGACAAACGGTTTAGTCGAAGGTATGAACCGTTCACTACAAGAATATCTCAGATGTATCATAAATGGAAATGATACAAAATACACAGAATGGTCAGCAGATGTAAAATTATTTCCCTTAACATACAATTCACAAATCACGACAACTTTAGGAATGTCACCATGCGAAATGGTTTTTAATCAAAAGCCACGTAAACCAATTATGTTAACAGCAAATTCCCATAAAAATGCACAAGGTTATTGCCAACCAAATAAAGACTCAATTTGTTATACCTTTACACACACTTGATGAAGATCATTTTCATCACCCACAAATTCTTAAACTAGCCTCCGGCACACATACCGAATGAATTTTAAATAGAGATAAAAAACACAATGAAATTTACCAAAAAGTAACAAAAAAAATGTTAAAGGGGGAAAATATTAACAATCAAATTAATTCACGCTTTACACCAGAAACAGATTTAAAAATTGGAACATTTGTCTTAATACCTAACTTTAATACACAAAAAGAAATCTCTAAAAAATTACAACCCCTTCGAAAAGGACCATACCAAATAATTGCCAAACCCACTGACGTAACGTATAAACTCACAGATTCAAATAAAAAGGAAATTGTTCAACATCGTAACAATCTATTGCCCTACTACCCAAAAGAATACGCGCTACGCGTATTACCTCAATTATATTCTTTCACAGGTTTAAAAGTTATTCAAAATCATTCACATACAGAAAAAGAAATGGATGAACAACACAACGTTCATCATGAAAAACAAAATCAAAAACAAACCACAACTCAAAACAATACAAAAACGCCAGACACAAAAATACCTCAAAAAGAAAGAAAAAATAGGAAAATGATAGAAAAAATTTTCCCAAAAGAACAAGTAGAAAAATCAGAACATAGAAAATCATCACGACTTAGAAATCAACCACGTAAAAACTACAAAACATTCATCCCACAATCTAAAATATTAAAGAAAGTTGAATTTCAAAAACAACTTTAATTTTAAAATAAATAATTTTTGCACCTCTGAATCATTTTAAACTTTCATTTTTCAAAGTAACATGCCGACGAACACGCAACAACTCTAGTTCGATTTCAGCCAATAGGATTCACTTAAATCTGTCACCTTCAATATCTCTAACACCAACCTATTAGCCGAAAGATATTAAACTCCAGTCATATCTATAACTATAATTTTACAACCTCCAGGTCAAAAATAAGCAACTCGCTAAAACTTGACAACTAAATTAAATACCACCATAATATTACAACTCTCCCCTATCTAATAACGCAAAGATCAACAATATTTTCCCAACTCAGACCTCAAAAACCCTCCAACCAAAAATAACAAATTAGCCTAAAGTAAAAAAGGACCATAATCATTTGGCCTAAAGTACAAATATTTCAAAAATACCCCAGATCACCCGACAAATAAAAATAAAGCAAAGAAGACCTCCCAAACACCAAAAAATTAGCTGCCAACAATTTTTCACAAAATTCAACCCACTTGTCAAAAAATCCATAAAAGTTCGACCACACTTGAATTTCGCCTCAAACAACAAAAAATGTTCGACGAAGAAATCATTCCTTAAATGCTTTTCTCTCAAACAGTCAAAACCTTAAAAAATACAATCTTAAATCTTTTAATAAACTTTTTCATACTATTCAAACATTTGTTCATATTTCTATTTGATACTTTTGAAGCTTTTATAATTATTTTAATAATTTTTTGCAACATTTTTTAAAATTTCTACTCCCTATTTGAAATATATCTCCAACTTTCCCAAATCATTGATCATATTCACAGGTACGATATTTCACAATCTATTTAAATGAAACAAAAAATTTTTAGTAGAACAGATATTTTTTTTACTAATTGTAATTTTCATCATATTTTTATCATCCCGAATACTGACAATGTGCAAATGTGTAAAAAAGGCAATAGTCACATTCGCCTTAGCAACAATCCTTTTAATTCTTTTCCTTGAAGAATAATACAATAAACATAAATCTTCCCACTAGAAAAAATCAATCAAACACTTTCAAAAATAGCTAACCAACAATCACAAAATCAGTCTTCACCGACATCATCCCAAGAAAATCCAGCAATATCCACAACTACCCAAAACCCCCATACATCCACACGAATTTCTTTTCAAGATAATTCATACACCTTTGAAGAACGACACGCTCGCTTATCCGAACCATTAGAACCAGTTCAGCGACAGGCACCCCTAAGTGAACCAACATATAATTTGTACACCACATTACCACAAGAATTAAGCAGAATAAGAAACATTAGTCAAAACCAAAATACAGTCGAAATAAATAGACAAATTATAAATCCACGACGAAACAGAAATTTTCAAACCCCTAGAGTTCATTTTGATATACCCCAATCACCTACACCAACTACTTCAGAAAATCCAAGTAGTACATTACCAGAAACTCCCCCACTCCTTTCACACATAGCACCTCAAGTATTCCCTCAGATTACTTAGGTTCAACACCAACATCTGAGCAAATACGTGAAAAACCCTTTAACCCCCCCCCCCAATCCCACCGCACGACCACCATAATACACAAGGTGAACCAAACTTAGTAAACGACCCAATAGATATTTCTACGGATACAACACTAGCATCACTACCAGAAACATTATCACTACCATCAACACCATCATTAAGTCAAATCTCACCGACACTTTTCCTTTTAAATTTTCCAAATAACCTCGACGCTAGATATCGAGAACAATCATCAACAAATATCCCTTTAAGATTAGATTGGCACACATTCGTAGCACCCCCACCATTATTTGGACAACATCAAGAAAGTAACCGACTCCACAGTTGGGCACTCAATAGATTACAATATAGACAAGATAACCACGAAGATTTTCGTGAACACAAAATTCAAATACTTCAACTAAATAGTCTCCAAATGAAATTCGAAATCACGATCAAATTTAATAATATTTTTCAACATCCCTACCCATTAAATCCACCAAATATAACAACTCAATCGCTACCACCACCATTTGTAACAACTGAAGTAATATATAAATACGATAGATATACCAGAAACACAATTGGTTACATCACATTTTATAACCCATACTCAGGATTATCATGCACATGTATATTCTAAAAATATTAACATTCCAACACATCTTTTTTCTAATATTTTCCGAACAGAACACAAATCCTTCTCCTCGCACAGGAACCCAGGATTTATTAGTAACACACTACGATTGTGAAGAAAACGAACAAAAAACACTACACAAATATGCAATAAATCAAGTATCACAATGCGAAACAGAACCACAAGCTATAGAAGCTACAAATGTAATAGCAACATTGTATTCAAAAGCCCGATCAACAACAGTCACAGGATATAAATTTACAGCAACATTTTCTGAAAAGAAAGTACACTGTTCACAAGTTTTCAATGGAAATAAGAACCGACTTGATCACGAATCATTCTTTCAAATCAATATAGAACGACTTTTACATCTAAATCCCGATGATTGTAAAAATGAGTTACTCAGACTAAACCTAACTAGAAATAAAGACACAAAGAGAAAATTAGTGAATTTTCAAGTCTTTGCCGATTCTGTACATCAAGCGGAACTTGAAAGATATCAAGGACATATAAAACTAGACGAAAAATACCCATACAACGGCGCACACGGAAGATTAACTTATGACATACACGATAAACCTTGGATACCACACATTGGAATAAATGACCCCTCAAACTGCAAAGCAGACACAAAAAATAAAGGATATCAAGAAATAATGTTTTTCGATTGGATAAAAAAACAACTCGAAAAAGTACAACTCACACGAGATTTATCTGATAACACCATGATCTATCAAGGAATTAGATTACCTTGCAAAAATGATCAAAGTTATTGTGACCCTACAACAAGGACCCAAGCAACAATTGTTTGGTTTCCCGAAACAACATGTACAACATTTCAAGTAGCAAAAATACACGCTCGTATGATAAAATTTCACGAAAAATATTTTATACAATCAATCCCAAATGAACAAGTAAATCCATAACGAAAACAAAGTTCTAAATTTAGAAACATACACAATATAGAAAATAAAATGACACGTTTTCAAATATATCAAGAAACAGAACTTGCATGTAAATACAGAAATCCACTTCACAAAACACAATACTCCGAAATATTAGTTGAATACGAAAAAGGATTCGACATGACCACTGGAAAAGTAAAAATCGACCCTTATGCCACAAGTCACCCTAGAAATGAAGGAACATCATACATACCAGTTAACTTTTAAAAAAGCACAGGTCAACCTGGTGGAAAACTAAAACCACATGATAGTAAAAGCACACGTTTACAAGAACTATCACTAATGAATAGCACCTATTTTGGTAATATTCATTATGATATCCACTTAGATATGAAGTTAGACTACACAATTAGTCGAATTTTTCAAGAAATATCACTCTCCGAATTAGAAACACTTCACCAACTATGCGAACTAGAACGGACACAAATCCTACAATCACTTGCACTAGCAGTATTAAAAATACCCTACGCAGGAAATTTACTATCAGGAAATAGATCAAATTTTTTAGACTACGAAGGAAACATTTTATGGTTTTATATTTGCACCAAAAAAGTATCACCCCTATATGTTTTTGAAGACAAACGTTGTTATAAAAGAATCCCTATATTCTATAAAAACAAAGTACATTTTGTCGACACACACTCTAGACGAACATATTTTGGGATACCGCAGTCTCATGTGGATCAAAAAATAGCCACAATGTAGTACAATTAAATCCCGATGAAGATAAATACTACCTCCTTACACCATACCCTACATTAATGCAATCACTCAAAAAGTTTTCACCCGAAAGCATCAGAGCTATTGCTCGTAATCCAAATTTTGATTTACAATCAATTGGAATATATTCTAAATCGGATATCACATTAGAACACAACAATTTCAGGAATTATTAACACAAATGGACACAATACAAAAACAATCAATTGACCAGAATTTAAGAAAACTTGCCGAAACCGCAGGATTCGCAGACATTTATACACAAGACTATAGCGGATATTTTAAAGATATCAAAGACTACATATATTTAAACGGTGAAAACTAAAGACCACAAGATATTTCACCTATAAATATTTTCAGTTTTGTCACATTAAAAAACGAAATTCTAGCTTTTCTAGGATGGCCCTATTACATCTTAGAAAAATTAACTATCTTATATGCCATGTTTAATTTTATAGGATTTCTTTTCTCACTCTTAAAAGGAATCTATAACACATGCGCTATACACACACAAGTAAACAGACAAGCAAGTGTAGCATGCATATTGTTTGCAGGATTTTTTGGAATTTTTTCATCATCAAAAAACAAAATACTTTTAGATACACAAATAAAAGAATATAATACAAAATTATCCACAAGACCAAACACATATAATGAAGAATATAATAATATAGACACAACACCTTTAGCACCACAGATACCAACCCTACCACAAAACCATTCATAATCATTAGTTCCCCGTAATTTTCGAAACCTAGCAATCACACATAATCCAAATTCTAGACAAAATACAACACAAAGTCCCATCCAACACATAATGACACATTATTCACAAAATGAAAATACATATGAACAAATTATAGAACAACCTCACACCACCACTTTTCAATCTCAAAATAATCGTTTTTTTTAGCCCACGATGAGCCGACAACTTGGATCCCTCCATCGCTCAAATTCTCACCCAGCCAACCTCCAAACTCCAATCCCAATCACACCACTTTTTGCTTTCCCACCACCCGATTTTCCGATTATTATTACATCATCAAGCACGAATTCTGATACTAACTCAGATATTTCAGTTTTATACTCTATCTCACAATTTAAAAACCCCAATGTAGAAACCCCTGACGAATTTGCAGAGTCCGAACCATCTCCATCAAATTATACTCAGGCCAACTCCTCAGTTTTTTCAAAACCCCCTTTTCAACCAATTCCATCAAATCATTCACTCCCATCCGTTTCCACTCCTTCCTACGCTTTTCAAGTAACCCCAACCTATTCTCCACTTCATTCCGACAGATCATATAATAATTCCCCAGATACCCCCCAAATTTCCCAGGAGCTTGATAATTTTATAACTTTACAACAACAATTAATACACCTTAACACCCTTTCAATACATCAACTATCATCCACGTTAACATCCTCAAACCCACCTACTCCTACACCCTCCTCAGCTTACACTGCATCATTCACACAATCATCCACATCCACCGAAATACCTAGTAGCACTCACCGAGCTTATCGCACTTTTAAACGAAAATTCCCGAATCACCCATTCCCGACCAAACCCGGAACAGCCTGCGAATATATTAATCACCCGCAACACACAAACACGAAAAATTTTCTTGCAATCACCTTACCCTCATTTCCACAATATACATTAAATACACCTAACGACACTAATGACACACGTAGTTTCGTAGATGAACATGTTTTAATGCCCACACTTCATTGGACAACTTATTATCATTTTACTAATCCCCTTTGCCTGCCACTAACTAATACTCATGACAGCATAGAAAGAAACAAAGACAAGTTATATAGACTCACTACAACACTAACACCTCGACAATTTACTTACGTAGGATATAAAAAATTACTAAAAACATTCACTGCACCCGAGCTAACGAATTTACAATAGAATATTACGACCATAATATCATCCGACCCAATCAAGACCAATTTTTAGATGAAGACCGCTTCGCTAACCCGCAACTAACAGAAAAATTTTTCATCAAAACATCATACGTATTCACACTCAATATTTTTGATAGGAAGTATGATCACATCATTTCAGAATCATTAGCTGATATTCAAGCTTACGAAAGTTCCCACGACAAATTTCAGTTATTTTCACTAACCTTTCACTTTCTTTCACCACATGAACGCGATTTGCACTGCTCCCACGATATTATGTTACGCACTAAACAAACCCACACATATACATACTATCGTTTTATACAAAATCATTTTGATTTGCATACCCCATCAAGACAACCTCACCATCGTTTTCAGTTTCTTAATTCAAAGTACACGACACCATTTTCCTTAAATTTACATATTGCATCAAAGATACTAACCTCCACGGCATCCTCCGCAACTATGACCCAGTTACCCAGATGTATATAATTTGTCCCATCACGAAGACCCTTAATGCCGAAGAATCCAGACCCTGCCTTATCCCGCATGAATTTATCCAGCCTATTGAAATACCCATATTAGAATTCATTCCCAATACTAAATACAATCATAAAAAATATAACCTCAGTCAAAACACACCTTATGAGTTTGCAGTAGGCACCGAAGAACTCAACACCATTAAAGCACTTCAATTACTTTGGCCACTGCTACAAACTAAAAACATCATACGCATACTAGCCAAATTACTAACAACATCAGATATCATACACGACATCTTTCCCCACGGCTTTTTCCCAGAAGATTAACAGGTAAATATAATTTAAAATACTCTTCACTAATAAATTTAAATTAGTACTAACCATTTTTTATCAATGTTTGATTTATATTTCTAGTCTTCACACCACGATCACCTACAAAACAGAAAAGAAAAAGAAAAATACAAACTTGTCGAATTATTTTAAAATTCATTAATTTCTTGCACTAAATAATGTAGAAAAATTCATACCAAATATAGTAATTTCATTTATAATTTATTTCCCCACAAAGCAGTAAAATTAAATATACGATGAAAATTTATAATTTTAAATTTCCCCAACACGCAGTAAAATTCAAATTCAATGCAAAAAATTGATAAAATGAGAAAGCAGTACTAACCTTTTCAAATATTTTCATTCACTCGCACAAGAATTCTGTCCAAACTCGCACAGCTTGCCCACGAAGAATTGTTTAAATAATAATTTTACTGACCACCAAGCTTTGGTTATTGCCCTAAACAGTAATAAAAGTAATAGAACATATCAAAAACGCCTAACTAGATGGATTGACCGTCTCCTTCCATTTGATTTTGAAATAAAACACTTTTGCGGCAACAAAATGGGCTGAATCGATTATATTTTGCGCCACCCGGTGGGGAAACTACAACCTCCCGCGTACTAGGACGAACATTTCGTAGTAGCACTAATCGATGATTTCATCGCTGAATTTCAAGACAGCACTACAGCTAACATTGAAATGAACAAAAAGCCACACGGATTTCAAGGAGCTTTACAGCTCGACCGGAACGAAAACTTAGCTCGTTCAGATTCGCACGCAAAACCAACAGAATTCACTGTCAAAAAACCACTTCTGAAAAGCAGTCACGCAATTTCTAATTCAAAAATCTCAAACTATTCCACAACGAGTAAGCCAAATCAGAACGAAAAAAATTTTTCTCAACACAGAGTAACCAGCGATTATCATCTTCCTACAAGCCTAACGAAGTCACGCGATTCAGCACACGAGAACACACAAAGATGAGCAGACAACTGCAAACAGGTATGGCGCTACCCCCGTTTAAAAGTATCCTACGAAAATGCCACAGCGGACAGCAAACAACAGTACCGATTCCTCCAACCAACTTCGCGTCATTTACCGAGACTATACAAGAAAATACCCCCACGACCCTCTCTTTCAGTGATGTGATGCACCAAGTAATTCCGTCGGAGGACAGTTTTATTTTCAACAAAAAGTCAAACCAGATAAATCAAACAGAAACTGCAGATCAACCGGATGAAAGTCGAGCCATTGCATTGGAGGAGGAAGATGTACCGTTATTTCGGAAAAACCTCCGGAAAGCACTCGATGTTGACTTTCTCGCGGCTGCCACAAAACGCGATCGCAATCTTCAACCCCTCAATAAAAATAAAACGGCACGGCAACAAAAGTGGGATCAAATCAAAGCCTGCTACGGACCGTATTTTTACAATGTGCGCAACAGACTGTCCGTCCGAAATAACGTGCTACTTTACGACGACAGAGCAGTAATTCTTAAACAATTAAGGCAAATCCTACTCGACTCGATACACTTAACAAATCCGGGACAAGGCGGCATATTGGAAGCTGCAAAACACATATGGTACCCATACCTCCACAGGGATATTGTTACAGCAGCACAAAATTGCAAGGAATGTCGCGCCAAAAGTAAAAACCTTCGAGTAATATCCGGGGAAAAAAATGCAACTAGCCTAGACGCAGTAGTAGAACCGAATGAAGAAATCTAGTTGGATTTTGCCGGACCATTACCGGATGAAAACTAAAAAGAAGTGTACACTCTAGTTGGGGTAGATCGTTTCTCGAAATTTCTATCGGCAAAAGTGGTCGCTAATAACAAAGCAGATACGATCATTAAATTTATGCAATGCATATTGTAAATAACGGCGTACCACGAAAAATCCGGTGTGACAAAGGCTAAGGGTTTCGGGCTAAAAAATTTATGATCTATTGCAAAAGCAATAACATTAAATTGACAATTGCTCTAGTAAAGGATCATCGCTCAATGGGCATGGTAGAAAGACTCATCAGAACTTTAAAAACTCGTCTGTCAATAATGAAGATAGATAAAAATAATACACCGTATAGACTAGCGTCGGACGTAGCAGAGTTAATCAAGACACTGCGTATTACCCCGCACGTGAAAACAAAAATTACGCCGTTTGAGGCGTACTACGGGTGTAAACCAAACATCCCGCTAAATAATATATGCACAACACCAAAAATGTCTAATCTCTCGTGGGAAAACACAAAACTTTCGTGTTTAGATGAAAAGATCCTCACAAAACCTGCTCTCACGCCCGGAGCAAAATGGAATAGAGACATTAACAGTGAGGACGAATTGAGTGTAGTGTACAAAAGTAACTACCTTCCCGAGCCATCATTTGAACCAGCGGGACCATCAAAAAAGGCGGATCAAGTTAGCACATCAGGAAAGAGTAAAACAACCAATCCTAGCCACTCTGAGACGCCGAAGAACCAAGTGACACTCTCGGACACAGACAAGGACGATGAGTTTGATCGGGCCTTGATGAAAAAGTTCCCAATAGGTGCGCACCTTCCACTTGAAAACAAACCTTATGACTTACAAAAAGTTAAACGATCTTTTCTCGCTGATAACCCGCAAAACGATATTGCAGACATTTGAACAAGAAAACCCATACGTTGGCTTACAAAACAAGAAAAACAAAGGCTAGAAAGAGCCCCTCTGGTTTTTCTTAAAGATCGATTTAAAGGACCCCAGAACACAATAGACCCAAAATTGGGTAAACGTATGGAACAAGTGGCAAGAAATTCGGGTACAATTAAAACAAAACGTAAAACAAAAAATCCTGGGGTATATGGTGCACATTTTAAAATAACCGAAAACGGGTCAATCATTAATTACTCCTCGCACACTGCGTGGGTTCGGGAAGATGGAAAACAACCGAGAGTAATAAGACACGACGGATTAGCTTTTGTACCGGACCCTCGAATATACGGAAAATGCAGACCGGCGCAACTAAAAAACTATGTAGCATACAAACATTTACCAAGAGCTAAACCCCGTATTTCAGCTGCAGGAGTTGACCCAACAAAACCAACTGGTTCATGTGGCAGTTATCCCCGCACCCAATCGCCAAAGAACAGGAGAAAATGATGCAGAAGTCATCGACATCTGTAAGCCCCAAACGAAAACCAGCCGAAAACCTTGAGGAAATAATCAGACAAACGATGAATCGAAAAGCATTAGGGCCACAGCGCATTCATGAAGCGACACTAGCCACTTTGAAAAGACAACCTCAAACTACTAAACAAAAACCAACGGCCATTAAAAACCTCAAATCGCCAAGTCGTATAGGAAAGGGCAGCCCAGAAAAAGTACGCAGAGACAACACACACATTGAATTCGAATGTGACACGTCAATCTCGATATCATCGCATGATTCTATCGGCCAAAACAATACGCAATCACCACAGATGGCCCCAGCCGAAAGAGTTGACAGAAAAAAACAAGCTGCCACAAGAAATCCTACCAAGGAGAAGATCCACAAGGACTAAGACAAGCGCGCTTGCAAATAAATTTGGAAATGCGATCGCGATAAATAATGTTGATAATGCCAACACAGCGGGCACCGCGGTCTGTAACATAACAATACAACGCCTGGAGACTAAAGAAACAGAACCAACCCCACATGCAGCAGGAATCACTCACGAGACGTCAACAGACATTGAATGCATCGAAATCAGCACAAACCAGGGAACACCAGAACAATTGAGAATCGAGGAAACCAGTGACGGGCCAAACATACAAAATTGTGCCTCCATACGCGACACAAACGATGCGGGGGACAACTTGTTCACACCAATGAAGACGGCAACACGATCAGATTCACCACAAAACGATCCGGGAGAAAACTTGTTAACTACAGCGAATACATCCAAACGACCCGAATCGCCAAAAACCCCGACGCAAAGAGCAATTAGCTTCGTAACGTAATCGACAGACCAGTGGAAACCTCGTATTCAGCAGATTCTAATCGACAGCTTCAACGACGCAATGAAAATCCTCAAATCAATTTCGCAAACGAAAAATTATATGACATTCCAAAGAGAATGTGAAAAACAAGATCGTACTAGGTACCTACTGTAACCAACGAAGGCGAAGATCAGTGAAGAGGACAACCAAAAAAACTCCCCAGACTCCACCTCCAACGAACAAAGAGGACCAACCAGGAAAACAAGATAACATATGATGTCTTCATCATATAGAAAAAAGAAGGGGGAATGTTATCCGTACGGATATACTAGATATCTAATAGAACTCAGTACAACTAAAACAAGTTACATAGATTGTTTATAGTTCTGATTCTTAACCAAACGTACTTATGTAAACGTAATCATATAGATATCGGATCTAATTAGGTACCTATTAACCTAACACCATATTCAATAGTTATTTCTGAGTCTCTGTCGCTCTGATGATTTCGAGGTCAGATTCGAATCAGACATAAACTTACCGGTTGAGTTTAAGTTGATAACAGAATGTTTTTGTTTCTTATCTCTAATTACACAGCATGTCTCAATTCATATCTAACCGATATACACCGAGTCCGTGGGCATAACAGCATCTACAAGAATGAGTTGAAGGGGAATTGAACAAGCTGATGGATCAAAAACACAACATCAAATTAGATAAACGTTCGGATCGACAGTTTATTAGCCCAATTGTCATAACAGTAAAAAAAGTATCGAAGAGTTAACTCGCGTTAGACTGTAAGAAAATCAACAAATTCATCCACAAAAACAAATAGAAAATGCCTAACATCGATTTAATATTGGACAATATCGCACAGGTGGTAAAATCAGACAAATCCAAAGAAACACTATTTTCAAACACTAATTTGGCCTCACGGATCTGCCAGCTGAATTTCAAGAGGCAATCGATCGAAACGTTACGAATCGTACCAACACCTATGCATATTTTGACGATATATTGATAGAAACAAGGGTCAGAGGAGCTACACCGACAAAAGTTAGAATCAGTCCTGACAAAACTAGACGAAGAAAATATTGCGATATCATTGGACAAATGTAAGTTTGCATGCAAACAGGTTGAGTGATTAGGCTTCAACATTAATAACGAGGGAACAAAACCCCTTATAAGAAAAACTGAGGCTATCGAAAAACTATCACCACCGAAAACTTTTAAACAATTAAAAATTTTATGGGCTCCAAACACCATCTCACACGATATATACCAAAGTTAGCACAAACTGTTGCCGCCTTACGCCCACTGCTAAAAAACACAGAAAAAAAATAAACCACTTGACTGGTCACTAGAGCACAACACAACTTGCAAAAACATATTAAAATTGGTAGCTGAAATAACACAAAACACAAAACAAACATTTTGACCAATATCTTGATACTCGCATCGTATGCGTTGCATCTACCACAGGGTTAGGGGCTGCACTGGAACAACATTTCCGTAGCTTATGCATCACCTGTTTTAAACTCCTTGGAGCAAAAATGTTTCGTAAACGAACTATAATTAGTAGGTTTAGTGTGGGCAATTGAACCTTTTAAATACTATCTATAAGGAAAGCACTTTACAGTCATCACAGACCACCAAGCTTTAATCAGCGCTTTGAACGCAAGCGAACGATCCAAAACAAGCCAAAACCGGTTCACGCGCTGGATCGACTGATTGATACCATTTCATTTTGACATCAAACACCTTGCGGGGAATAAAATGGGCTTAAAAGACTATGACGATGAAGAACTCGTTGTAATATCAAAAGGAGATTCATAAACCACCTCGAATTGATTGAAAATGTCATTCTGAATAAACTAGCCAATCAAAACAAAGCGCCGCATGAGCTGATCAAAAAGCGCGCGAAAAACAAAGGGTTATTGGATGCTACTTCAAACATTCAGTTAACAACTAAACCTTCGAAACATTCCGCATACGGTCAATTTCAAACTCACAACAGAAATCAGTTTCACTCGAAACCTGCTAAAAACAGTCAGTTCTCTCTCAACCAAAAAATCATTAATACCAGCCAAGCTGCAAAAATTCAATTCACACAACCTCAGTAAATCAAATTTAAAAGTCAAAAACGAGCCGTAAACCAGAAACAAAAGGGTTTAGAGGAGGTTTTATCCCGCTGGAATGAAAAACAAACGAGTCGCGGGGCCGAAAAGATTCAACACAAAATTGGCAGGGCTCATCAGACCGCAAAGAGAGCCTTTCGGACCCGAGATGGCACAAGCAACCTCCCACGAAAGGAAAAAGGGTAAATGCAGATCTAACAAAATCCCCGGACCAGGAATCACTTCATATTGTCCCCACAACACCAGTCCGGGATGCCTAAGAACTACTGTCGGCAAAGAAGAAAACAGAGACAAGGACAAAGTCGACTTTTTCAAAAATCATAATCGGGGACACCAAATATCTGGAAAATTAATCACCACAACTAAACAGAATGAAACGAATTCGAAAACAACACAGGCCGCACAAACAGAAATGCAAACAACAACAATAGCTACACAAAACACATCCAATAGGAAAGAGGACACAGAAGAAAACTGTCGCGTGGATCCTAACATCTGCATACAGGAAGAGCATACACACAATGTAGAACCACCAACAATGAGAACAACTTCACAGTTAGAAGCCAGCCATTATATAATCACGGGGGGACTGTTCGCGACATTGGAGAAAGCCACAAACACAGCGGAATCTGAGGAAGACACACCACTGTTCAGACAAAGGTTACAGCGGGTTCTGGGCGTACGATTTGTTGCTGCAGGCACCAAGAAGGGCCAAAATCTGCGCCCATTGATAAACTTTGATTGGGAGCCATTAAAGTTTCCTACGGACAATACTGGTACAACATACGAAACAGGCTACATGTCGGAGAGGACTGTCTACTTATAGATGAGAGAATCGTCATCCCTACACAACTACAACAGACAGTGCTAGACAGCCTGCATTCGACCCTGCCAGGATTGGCAGCCATGTTAGATTTGCGTCAATATGTCTAGTTTCCTCATATTTATTGGTCAATTGAGCAAATGGCACAAAGTTGCAAACACTGCATGTAGCAAGGTAAAAACTTAAAACCCCTTTTAGGAAAGAAACATTCAGTGTAAACGGAACCAGTGGTTGAACCTGACGAGGAAGTTCAATTAGATTTCGCAGGGCCTCTTCCGGATGAATTAAATAGGGACGCGTACAATTTAGTTGCAATAGGTAAGTGGTCAAAATTCCCCACTGCAAAAGTTGTTACGAATACAACAGCGCACATTGCCATTAAGTTTATGCAAATATACTTTTCTAATAACGGGGTACCCCGATGATTAAGGTGCGACCAAGCGCAAATTTTTAGAGCTAACAAATTTCAACTGTTTTGCAGTACCAACAATATAAAACTACTGTTCGCTCCGGTAGACGATCATAGAGCAATAGGAGTAGTAGAGAGAATGTAACAAGTTTTAAAACGTACGTTAGTGGTAATGAAAATTGATAAAATAGAGACATCATACAAACTCGCTTCAGATGTAGCCAAAATTTTTAAAACATTGAGAATAACACCACATGGCGTTACAAAAATTTCACCATTTGAGAGCCACATGGACCGTAAACCAAACAGCCCCCTGTCAAATGTAGCAACTAGTAGCTCACCTAATAACTTAAGCCGGGAAAGCGCAAAACATGCATGTTTAGATAGAAAGAACCTTAAAAAGCCGCCATTACCTGCAGAGATAATGCAATGACCTACAACGGTTGTCGGAAGTTGAATGTCAAAGAACCTCAAAAATGCAAATTACCCGAACACAACAAAACACAGGTGATGTAAGATAAAAGGGGGTAAAACAACAGTAGACAAAAACACGAAAAACGTATAATCCAGGTAGCACGGGAAAACGA
>NC_087063.1:50298495-50378727 GCF_963678635.1 Symsagittifera roscoffensis | reverse complement strand
TCGCGGTGAATGTTTTGAATTGTTGAAACTGTTTTTTCGCGTCTGCTGCGGATTCGTGTAGTCATTGAAATACATTCAAGTTTATCAATTCCGGGTCATGTGACTGTTTCAATACTGGTTCAATTTCCGTTTCAGGTTTCGATCGATCTTCGAGATAGTCAGTCGCCCTGTCGTCAATCTCGAGCGAGACTGATATTTCTTCTAACCAGACCGACAATTCTATCATGTCGGTTAGTCTCATATTTTCCATGAGAAAATCATCACCATAGTTGATGTACTTTGTTGTCCAGCTTTCTTTGCCCGGTTTCATGATCAAAGGGATGTTTGGCTCGGCACAGTTTGGGACTTTTGTTTGTTCAATTGCAATGCATTTTTTGAGCGTCTGGATGAGCTTCATCGTCCATTTCAATTTTTTCTTTCAATTCGAGGTCAAATGGCAAATTTAATTTACAATCCCATATAATTTCAGTTCTGTCTTTATTGTCATGAGCTCTCTTTCAGTTCTCCTCACATACAGGATCACCTAACAAATAGTAATTTTTAAGCATGTAAGAACTGCGCCAATCTTGCAAGGAAGCTTTGTGTGATTTGTTGCTCTCCTAACTCTCGTTTTTCGGTGCTTAATCGAAACAATCTGCAACCTTGATGCAATTTGGTGATCTGAATTGAATTCCTCTATATCTTTAGCAGCTTCTTTGTTCCTTTCGAGGGTATGATTTCCTTGGAGACCCAAACATAGTGTCCTACTAAATACACTTCTGTTTTTGCCGTCCGCTTGTCGAACCACCTTTTCTGCCTAGCATATGCCTTTTGGGTAATTCTTCTGCACAAATCTTTTTGTTGCTCTTGCTGTTGCTCCGTGCTATATAAATCTCTTATCACCTGCGGTAAATGCTTATCCTAGGCATCCATATATCCAGAGTCTTTTCTCCACTAGACTGTTAGTGTGGGGATGATATGTAAATCAGCGGTCCTGTGCCACTCGTGGCCTCTTCAACAGCTCTTTTGTGAGCTCGCCAACAATCACTTTGATATTTTCTGACTGGAATGTGATTGGACAACCATGTCTGGTGATTATACTGTTTTTTTTGAGGAGATCACATGTCTCTTCCACCGGTGCTGTTACACAGGGGTATGTCTCCGCATATATCTTATCGAGTGATATATCGTTATCAGCATCAAGTTGTAGCTTCATACAGATTTCTGATGAGCACTTTGCAGTACTTCATTTAATCAAGAAATCGTAGCAATTGTAAGTGACTTTTCGTTTTTCTTGGTTTTGATGCTTGATAGCTTGGCAGGCAGACAACCTAATTTCGCATACTTTCTTCTGCCCGATTTAATTGAACCACTTCCCTATCATAGCATAAAACTTGTCTACTAATTCTTGAGTTGATGTCCAACAGAACATTTTCTTCATTCGTACGTTTGCAAGCAACAACTGTTCATTGTTCAGGTATAGGGGCTCTTTTTTATCTTAAAGTTGCTTCCAATTTTTGTAATCATCTTCTTTTAAGTCACTTTTGTTTGTGTGTTTTCATCCACTTTTTCAAGTTACCCATCTTTCTATGATTTCTTTGAGGACATAAGAAAATAAATTGATATTTGATAAATTGCTTTGATATAAATTTTCATCAATCATTTTCATCACATGACAGAAATATGAAAAATCTCCATTATTTCTATCATGTCAGCATCTGCGCCATGATGTGGAAGCAGCTTTGTTGGGGGGTTCGGATACTGCAATCAGTTCCCAAGTTTCTCCATCGTAGTCCATCACTGTGACATCCTATCTGAGATCACGGTACTGATGTAATTTACTGTCCTTTATGTGCTGTTTCTATTCCAGTAACGATTATTGTGTCAAGCCAAACACATCGAGTCAGGAAATTGTCTCAAAAGTCTTACCAATCTTCAAGTGGAGCTCATTGATTTAGTCATATGAGGAATTGTTTCTTTAAAGTGTCGACTCTCTGGACTAATTTGTAACCCAAAAGTACTTATCTTTCAACTTCCCGGACAATTTGACGTTAATTTCTTCTTCTCGAACCTCCTCACTGGAAAACGTTTCGTCTTGGCATGATATTTGGCATCTGACCTGAATTTTGCTTGAGACTCATCAAATTAAACCCTCTTCACTACACGCCACTTTCAGACTGATAATGTTCCTCTGAGTGAGGAAACAGCAACTCTTTTGGCATTGAAGTGGTTATTAATAATTCATATACTCATCGTTCACGCCACCGTTTTCAACAAACTGTAAGCACTCTCATGATCTCGGTCCATTCATAAACCGCACTTTTAACTTCTCTCTAAGAAAACTCACAAAATTGTTGCATGACTTCCGGGGTCAGCTTCAATGTTTTCTTTAACATTGAAATGCTAATAATGCCCGAGTCGAGATTTTTCACCTAATTTGAAGCAAGATTTGTGCGGTTTGAGCGGTTTTTTTTTAGACAATTACGCTCAAAATCTTGCTTCAAAATGAGCGGTTTGAGCAGTTTTTGAACGGTTTATCTAAAAAAAACCGCTCAAAAACCGCGCAAGATTTGAACGGTTTTGAACGGTTTATCTAAAAAAAACCGCTCAAAAACCGCTCAAATCTTGCGCGGTTTTTTTAGATAAACCGCTCAAAACCGTTCAAGTCTTGCGCGGTTTTTTGAGCTGTTTTTTTTAGATAAACCGTTTCAAAAACCGCTGAAACCGCTCATTTTGAAGCAAGATTTTGAGCGTAATTGTCTAAAAAAACCGCTCAAACCGATCAAACCTTGCGCGGTTTTTGAGCGGTTTTTTTAGATAAACCGTTCAAAAACCGCTCATTTTGAAGCAAGATTTTGAGCGTAATTGTCTAAAAAAACCGCTCAAACTGCTCAAATCTTACATATTTTCCAGTGTTTTTTTTGCTCGAGCATTTGAAAAAAGTCGCTCACATTGTTTAATGCTGGATTTTGGTCAAGCAAGTTTTCGCCATAGAGTTCTAAAATGAAATGGATTATAATCAATTATAATGGATTATAATGGATTTTCTTTTCAAAATAATCGATTATAATGGATTATCTTGGCAAAAACAATCGATTTCAGTGACAAAAATAATGGATTGTAATCGATTATAATGGATTATAATGGATTATATTTTTTCAAAAATAATCGATCATAATGGCTATATAATCGATTTCGTGGTCTGAATTTTACATCCGTAATGGATTATAATCGATTATTTTTGTCTCGGGAATCCATTATAATCACCATTAGAATCCATGGGCGCTCGGTGCGGGCAAATTCTACAAAACATGATTGCCTTCCGCTTTTATTTTTTATTTTCGCGGCTTCGTAGACTGCAAACTCAGGAGTTCTTGGTATGGGACATTTCTATTCGTCAACCACCCGGTAGATGGCAGTTCGTCATATGTGTTTTGTCCGAAATGGAGATGCAGGTTGTTCACAGGCAGCTTGAAATCACAACCGCCGAAGCATGCTGTATACTTCTCCACAAACAACGCTCAAAATCTTGCTTCAAAATGAGCGGTTTGAGCGGTTTTTGAACGGTTTATCTAAAAAAACCGCTCAAAAACCGCCTAAGATTTGAGCGGTTTAAGCGGTTTTTTTAGACAATTACGCTCAAAATCTTGCTTCAAAATGAGCGGTTTGAGCGGTTTTTGAACGGTTTATCTAAAAAAACCGCTCAAAAACCGCGCAAGACTTGAACGGTTTTGAGCGGTTTATCTAAAAATACCGCTCAAAAACCGCTCAAATCTTGCGCGGTTTTTGAGCGGTTTTTTTAGATAAACCGCTCAAAACAGTTCAAATTTTGCGCGGTTTTTTTTAGATAAACCGTCCAAAAACCGCTCAAACCGCTCATTTTGAAGCAAGATTTTGAGCGTAATTGTCCAAAAAAAAACCGCTCAAACCGCTCAAATCTTGCTTCAAATTAGGTGAAAAATCTCGACTCGGGCAGGCAAATGTTTCATATCGGTGTCACTACGGACTGTGATGCCATAGGCTAAATGTAGGCGCGCCGTCCTCCGATTTCATTATTGTTCTTGATGCAGATTGTGCGACATTACCTGTACGAGGGATTTGCTCGTGTCCCAAACAAAAAAAAACCCTTAACGATGGCATGCAGAGGAGTTTGAATTTGATACTCTCGAAGGATTTCTAAGCTTTTTTGTTTTACTTGAACTTCGTGCATGAGTTCACTATATTCTGTTGAGTTGCTACATTGGGTATAATTTGTCTGTGTAATATTAGTTAACTCGCCATAGTAGTGGTTAAAATTAGGAAGTTCAATAAATGAAAGTCAGGCTTTGGCGCTTCCCATGTCGGCCCCGCACCGAAGTTTCTCGGATAAAAATAGATTATATTGAGAAAATGTTGCCGAAAATATTGCCATTATAATCGATTATGTGTAACCAATTTAAGCAACATTTTCTATTATAATAGAAAGAAAATAGATTATTTTCATCTAGAATATATTGCCTTGTAATTCCACTAAAATGTATTTTTATCTCCATATAATCTCAATAAAATCTATTTTTTTTGCCCTGAAATCACCATGAAAACGCAATAAAATCGATTGTTTTTGCCATAAAATTGCAATAAAATCTATTGTTTTTGCCATAAAATTGCAATAAAATCTATTGTTTCAGCCATAAAACTGCCATAAAATCGCAACAAAAACTATTGCTATCGCAATAAAATTGCAATAAAATCGATTATGTGTCAAAAAATTTAATTATATTGTCAGAAAAATTAATTTTTCTCTTCTTAAAAGCGTGCTATATGAAAACTCAAAGCAAAAGCTGAATTCAAACCAAACGACACAAATCATGAAAATCATCAAAATGAACAAGATTTTCGGCACAAAAAAATATGCAACAAAAATACAAAATATCATCATTGTAAATCAGATTTTGTGCAAAAACATATGTAAAAATTCAAGAATATTGTAAATATAAACCAAATTTGAGCTCAAAAGTATGCAATGAAATCATAGTAATCATTATTGTCGGCCATAAAACAATTATTGATCTTCCTTATTTTAACCACTACTATGGCGAGTTAACTAATAGTACACAGACAAATTATACCCAATGTAGCAACTCAACAGATTATGGTGAACTCATGCACGAAGTTCAAGTAAAATAAAAAAGCTTAGAAATCCTTCGAGAGTATCAAATTCAAACTCCGCATGCCATCGTAAAGGGTTTTTTTCTGTTTGGGGCACGAGCAAATCCGTCGTACAGACAATGTCGCACAATCTGCATCAAGAACAATAATGAAATTGGAGGACGGCGCGCCTACATTTAGCCTATGGCATCACAGTCCGTTGTGACACCGATATGAAACATTTGCCTGGTCACTTTTGTGGAGAAGTATACAGCATGCTTCGGCGGTTGTGCTTTCAAGCTGCCTATGAACAACCTGCATCTCCATTTTGGACAAAACACATATGACGAACTGCCATCTACCGGGTGGTTGACGAATAGAAATGTCCCATACCAAGAAATCCTGAGTTTGCAGTCTACGAAGCCACGACTATAAAAATTAAAAGCGGAAGGCAATCATGTTTCGTAGAGTTTGCTTTAACGCTGGATTTTGGTGAAGCAAGTTTTCGCCATAGATTTAACAAAGATGTTGCCATTATTAGCATTTCAATGTTAAAGAAAACATTGAATGTGACCCCGGATGTCATGCAACAGTTTTGTGAGTTTTCTTAGAGAGAAGTTAAAAATGCGGTTTATGAATGGACCGAGATCATGTGAATGGACCGAGTGCTTACAGTTTGTTGAAAACAGTGGCTTGAACGATGAGTATATGAGTTATTAATTACCCACTTCGATGCCAAAAGAGTTGCTGTTTCCTCACTCAGAAGAACAGTATCAGTCTGAAAGTGGCGTGTAGTGAAGAGGGTTTAATTTGATGAGTCTCAAGCAAAATTCAGGTCAGATGCCAAATATCATGCCAAGACGAAATGTTTTCCATTGAGGAGGTTCGAGAAGAAGAAATTAACGTCAAATTGTCCGGGAAGTTGAAAGATAAGTACTTTTGGGTTACAAGTTAGTCCAGAGAGTCGACACTTTAAAGGAACAATTCCTCAAATGACTAAATCAATGAGCTCCACTTGAAGATTGGTAAGACTTTTGAGACAATTTCCTAACTCGATGTGTTTGACTTGACACAATAATCGTTACTGGAATAGAAACAGCACAGAAAGGACAGTAAATTACACCAGTACCGTGATCTAAGATAGGATGTCACAGTGATGAACTACGACGGAGAAACTTGGGAACTGATTGCAGTATCCGAACCCCTAATAAAGCTGCTGCCACATCATAGCGCAGATGCTGACATGATAGAAATAATAGAAATTTTTCATTATTTCTGTCATGTGATGAAAATGATTGATGAAAACTTATATCAAAGCAATTTATCAAATATCAATTTACTTTCTTATTTCCTCAAATAAATAATAGAAAGATGGGTAACTTGTAAAAGTGGATGAAAACACACAAACAAAAGTGACTTAAAAGAAGATGATTACAAAAATTGGAAGCAACTTTAAGATAAAAAAGAGCCCCTAAAGCTGAACAATCAACAGTTGTGGCTTGCAAGCGTTTGGATGAAGAAAATGTTCTTTTGGATAACAACTCAAGAATTAGTAGACAAGTTTTATGCTATGATAGGAAAGTGGTTCAATTAAACCGGGCAGAAGAAAGTATGCGAAATTAGGTTGTCTGCCTGCCAAGCTATCAAGCATCAAAACAAAGAAAAAAGAAAATTCACTTACAATTGTTACGATTTCTTGATTAAATGAAGTACTGCAAGGTGCTCATCAGAAATCTGTATGAAGCTACAACTTGATGCTGATAACGATATATCACTCGATAAGATATATGCGGAGACATACCCCTGTGTAACAGCACCGGTGGAAGAGACATGTGATCTCCTCAAAAAAGCAGTATAATCACCAGACATGGTTTTCCAATCACATTCCAGTCAGAAAATACCAAAGTGATTGTTGGCGAGCTCACAAAAGAGCTGTTGAAGAGGCCACGAGTGGCATAGGACCGCTGATTTACATATCATCCCCACACTAACAGTCTAGTGGAGAAAAGACTCTGGATATATGGATGCCTAGGATAAGCATTTACCGCAGGTGATAAGAGATCATATAGCACGGAGCAACAGCAAGAGCAACAAAAAGAATTGTGCAGAAGAATTACCCAAAAGACATATATTAGGCAGAAAAGGTGGTTCGACAAGCGGACGGCAAAAACAGAAGAGTATTTAGTAGGACACTATGTTTGGGTCTCCAAGGAAGTCATACCCTCGAAAGGAACAAAGAAGCTGCTAAAGATATAGAGGAATTCAATTCAGATCACCAAATTGCATCAAGGTTGCATATTGTTTCGGTTAAGCACCGAAAAACGAGAATTAGGAGAGCAAAAAATCACACAAAGCTTCCTTGCAAGATTGGCGCAGTTCTTACATTCTTAAGAATTACTATTTTTTAGGTTATCCCGTATGTGAGGAGAACGGAAAGAGAGCTCATGACAATAAAGACAGAACTGAAATTATATGGGATTGTAAATTAAATTTGCCATTTGACCTCGAATTGAAAGAAAAAATTGAAATGGACGATGAAGCTCATCCAGACGCTCAAAAAATGCATTGCAATTGAACAAACAAAGGTCCCAAACTGTGCCGAGCCAAACATCCCTTTTATCATGAAAGCGGGAAAAGAAAGCTGGACAACAAAGTACATCAAATATGGTGATGATTTTCTCATGAAAAATATAAGACTAACCGACATGATAGAATTGTCGGTCTGGTTAGAAGAAATGTCAGTCTCGCTCGAGATTGACGACAGGGCGACTGACTAACTCGAAGATTGATCGAAACCTGAAACGGAAAATGAACCAGTATTGAAACAGTCACATGACCCGGAACTGATAAACTTGAATGTATATCAATGACTACACAATCCAGCAGCAGACGCAAAAAAAAACAGTTTCAACAATTCAAAATATTCACCGCGATAGCGTCAAATGCATCAGCCACAACAACGAATCTACTGGATTTCTTCAGATGGACCAATAAATGTGTCCGAACTCAATCTCAACCTGCTTCAATGTGGGTGATTGACAAAAACGTCCATGACTACTTTGTGCGGGGAGTGGGAGTAGGATTCAAGCACACATCATCAAATTAGCAGCTAAAAAGTTTAAGAGACGGTGATATGAGTTGAAGTTGATAACCAAAAAAACAGCGTTTACACGGAATCTACAATCTTTTTTGTTGTCCCAAACCGCTTCTCGAAAAACATCATTTTGACTAACAGCGTTTCGACAGTCCACAGTCTTGGAAAGCACGTATGCCAAAGAGTTTTCATGGGAACAATGACCGAATTTAGAAGAAGTAATATTTTTGCCCTTTAGCTTCATCACATGTACCGGGGAAATTTGTTTGGTTTTTGTTAACCAAAGATAAAGAAAGTCAACCCGCGCATCTAATTTTATCGCTAACGCAACTCAGGGGTTTTTCAGTAAAGCGGAGTGACAGCAATATCTGAATCCGCATTTAACCCAAGCAGGGAAAAACACCTCCAACGGGAATAATATGCCTAATACACGTGATTTGTTGGATGCAAGTTTTGAGGTCTGCCACGCAAAAATTATTACTTCAGCTATGCTGATACGCAGGCTCCACGAAGGAAATTGTTTTGAACACTACGATTAAGCGCAGATTAAAGCGCGGGCGTTTAAGTTTTAAGTACATTTCAGATAATGTTTCTATTAGATTATGCTATTTTATGTTATGCCAACTCAATTTATCTTAATTGAAATTGTCTGACTGATTTCGACAAGTGTACTTAATCAAATGTAGGAATTTCAAAATGATATATTTTCCTGATGAACATAAATGAAATGGAAGTTCCACCTCGGTGCTTCTTTTCAAAATACGATAGGAAAAGTTCTGATTAAAGTTTTCAATACCTAAATTGCTCGGATCAGGGGGCGGATTTAGGGGGGGACGCCTCTCTCTTCAGGGATTCGACCCCCTACCAACCCAAAGGGTCTCCTTTTGGTACTTTTTAAGAAATTCGTTTTTGGCCGACCAACCCTAAAGTTCTTCTAAAGGTGCCTTCGGCGTCAATACATAGTAACGGTGAGGGGGAGCGCGCGCCAGAAAACGCATTTTTTTTCAAAGTTTTCCAAAAAGTGCCCAAAAACGGGCGCCAATACAAAATAACGGTGAGGGGGAGCGCGCGCCAAAAAACGCATTTTTTTTCAAAAAGTGCCCTGAAAATTTGTCTTTTTACTGCTGTTTTACAGCGGCTCTAGATGAGATATTCTAATGGCTGTTGGGTTTTTCTTTAAGGTTGGAAAACCCTGAGCTGGAAATGTCTTTTGTTTGTGTTGCCTAAAGTACAAAAGTACAAATACAAAGTACAAATACAAAAGTACATTAAGCCTAAAGTACAAATATCTCTCAGATACCCCAATCATCCAATAAAAAACACCAAAACTAGGAAGACCCTTAGGAACCCTCAGAATCTCCCTTCAACAAAAATTGCCAAAATCCAGCCCACTTGTCAAAAAATCAACAAATAATTCGACCACACTCGAATTCAGCCTCAAAAATTAAAAAATAATTCGACGGAACAATTAACTTCTTCAAATGCTTTTTTCTTGAACTGTCAACCATTTTCAAAACATTTTTTCAAACCTTTTTCAATCCTTTCAAATTTTTTCAAACTTTGTATAATCTTATTATCCGATATCCTTGAAATGTTCATTCTCCTCCTGATAATTTTTGCAATTTTTTGCAGCATTTTTACTCTCCAGACCAAACCGACGTTAATTTTTCCAAAATCTTTGACCACCTCCTCAGGTACAATATTTCAAATAACTATCTAATTGTTCCAACATCTATTCAGTAGAACAGACGTTTTTCATCTTTTTGTAATATTTCTCACATTTTTGACATCCCTGATAATGACAGTATGCAAACGTATAAAGAAGACTGTCGTAACCTTCGAATTAGCAACAATTTTTTTAATCCTTTTCATTGAAGAATATTACAGTAAACATAAAATTTCTTCTTAAGTAAAAAAAAATTCCGAAAATTTTCATAATTGCTTTTCAAAAACGCCCACGTCAGTCCCCACCAACAATTTCCCAGGAACCTCCAACAACAACAACAAATACTCAAACAAATAACCCTCAAAGATCAACACGCATCTCTTTTCAAGACAATCCATATACATTTGAAGAAAGACACGCACGATTGTCCGAACCACTTGAGCCAGTAATTTGCCAAGCATCACTGAGCGAACAACTTTACGAACCAGTATATAACATATACCCCACTCTCCAACAAAATCTTAATAGAGCAAGACACGAAAGTCAAGACACCATTTGCAAAACCCCAGAGTTCAATTCAACCAACAACAACTCCTGTAAACCTTTCCAGTAGTACATTTCAAAACACTCCCCATACCCCACGACAACCGCACACATCAAACATCCCATCAGATTATTTATGTTCAACCGCTACATCTGAAAAAATCATTGAAAGTCCTTTTACTCCCCCAGCTACTACAGAACATCTCCCATTTTGGATGACACAAGCTTTTACTCAAGGTGAACCAAATTTAATAAATGATCAAATAGACGTTTCACCTGACACAATTTTGTCACTCCCTTCAACCCTTTATTTAACTCAAATTTCACAAACACCATTTCCTCCAAATTTTTCAATAAATCTCGACGCTAGATATAGACAGAAATCAACCAATAGCATACATATAGGATTAGATTGGAATACATTTGTAGCACGCCCACCATTATTTGGTCAACATCAAGAGAAAAATTGACTACACAACTTGGCACTAAACAGATTACAATATCGACAAGATATCCACAAAGATATACAAGAACCAACATACAAATAATTACACAGGATAATCTGACACTAAAATTTGATATCACAGTAAGACTAAAAAGTACAATTCACAAACCCTTATCCCTAGCCCCCCCCCCCCAAAAATATAGCAGCTCAATCTTTACCTCCCCCATTGATAACCACAGAAATCATCTACAAATACGATAGAGATACACGAAAAAGACAATTGGATATATAACTTATTATAATCTATACTCAGGACTATCATACACATGTATCTTCTTAAGATACTATTTTTCCAAACCCTTCTCTTTCTAAATTGATCGAAACTCGATCATAATATTCCTTCC
Organism: Symsagittifera roscoffensis; assembly: GCF_963678635.1. Lineage (NCBI taxonomy): Eukaryota > Metazoa > Xenacoelomorpha > Acoela > Convolutidae > Symsagittifera > Symsagittifera roscoffensis. The sequence goes on along the minus strand of NC_087063.1, from coordinate 50,367,469 downwards.
CTTTGAACGGGACCCCAGGATTTACTAGTCACACACTATGACTGTGAAGAAAATGAAAAAAAAAAACATAACATATCCAATAAACAAAACACGTAACTCAATGCAAATCCGAACCACAATCAGTCGAAACAACAAATAGAATAGGTACGTTTTACTCAAAAGCTCGAGCTACAACACTAACAGGATACAAATTCACAGAGACATTGTTCCAAAATCTCAACGGAAACAAAAACAGACTGGATCATGAATCATTCTACCAAAGTAACATCAAAAGACTATTACATCTCAGCCCTGACGATTGTAAAAACGAACTTAAACGATTAAAAATCACGTCAAACAAAGGCACAACCAGAAAATTGGTACACTGTCAAGTTGAAATTGAGCTGAATTTGAAAGACACCAAGGTCATTCAAAACTAGACGACAAATTTCCATTCCACGGAGCACATGAATCTCCCTGATAAAAATTGAATACCACACATTGGAACTAACAACCCCTCAGATTGCAAAGCAGACACTTAAAATAAAGGATACGAAGAAATCATGTTTTTTTATTAAAAAAAAACAACTTGAAAAAGTACATCTAACGCGAGATTCAAAAGAGGACATTATAATTTATCAAGGAAGCAGATTTTCTTGCATCACAGTCCGTAGTGACACCGATATGAAAGATTTGCCTGGTCACTTTTGTGGAGAAGTATACAGCATGCTTCGGCGGTTGTGCTTTCAAGCTGCCTATGAACAACCTGCATCTCCATTTCGGACAAAACACATATGACGAATTGCCATCTACCGGGTGGTTGACGAATAGAAATGTCCCATACCAAGAAATCCTGAGTTTGCAGTCTACGAAGCCGCGAAAATAAAAAATAAAAGCGGAAGGCAATCATGTTTTGTAGAATTTGCCCGCACCGAGCGCCCATGGATTCTAATGGTGATTATAATGGATTCCCGAGACAAAAATAATGACCCCGGAAGTCATGCAACAATTTTGTGAGTTTTCTTAGAGAGAAGTTAAAAGTGCGGTTTATGAATGGACCGAGATCATGAGAGTGCTTACAGTTTGTTGAAAACGGTGGCGTGAACGATGAGTATATGAATTATTAATAACCACTTCAATGCCAAAAGAGTTGCTGTTTCCTCACTCAGAAGAACATTATCAGTCTGAAAGTGGCGTGTAGTGAAGAGGGTTTAATTTGATGAGTCTCAAGCAAAATTCAGGTCAGATGCCAAATATCATGCCAAGACGAAACGTTTTCCAGTGAGGAGGTTCGAGAAGAAGAAATTAACGTCAAATTGTCCGGGAAGTTGAAAGGTAAGTACTTTTGGGTTACAAATTAGTCCAGAGAGTCGACACTTTAAAGAAACAATTCCTCATATGACTAAATCAATGAGCTCCACTTGAAGATTGGTAAGACTTTTGAGACAATTTCCTGACTCGATGTGTTTGACTTGACACAATAATCGTTACTGGAATAGAAACAGCACATAAAGGACAGTAAATTACATCAGTACCGTGATCTCAGATAGGATGTCACAGTGATGAACTACGACGGAGAAACTTGGGAACTGATTGCAGTATCCGAACCCCCAACAAAGCTGCTTCCACATCATAGCGCAGATGCTGACATGATAGAAATAATGGAAATTTTTCTTTATTTCTGTCATGTGATGAAAATGATTGATGAAAATTTATATCAAAGCAATTTATCAAATATCAATTTATTTTCTTATGTCCTCAAATAAATGATAGCAAGATGGGTAACTTGAAAAAGTGGATGAAAACACACAAACAAAAAGGCTTAAAAGAAGATGATGACAAACATTGGAAGCAACTTTAAGATAAAAAAGAGCCCCTATAGCTGAACAATGAACAGTTGTGGCTTGCAAACGTTTGGATGAAGAAAATGTTCTGTTGGATATCAACTCAAGAATTAGTAGACAAGTTTTATGCTATGATAGGGAAGTGGTTCAATTAAATCGGGCAGAAGAAAGTATGCGAAATTAGGTTGTCTGCCTGCCAAGCTATCAAGCATCAAAACCAAGAAAAAAGAAAATTCACTTACATTTGCTACGTTTTCTTGATTAAATGAAGTACTGCAAAGTGCTCATCAGAAATCTGTATGAAGCTACAACTTGATGCTGATAACGATATATCACTCGATAAGATATATGCGGAGACAAACCCCTGTGTAACAGCACCGGTGGAAGAGACATGTGATCTCCTCAAAAAAAACGGTATAATCACCAGACATGGTTGTCCAATCACATTCCAGTCAGAAATTACCAAAGTGATTGTTGGCGAGCTCACAAAAGAGCTGTTGAAGAGGCCACGAGTGGCATAGGACCGCTGATTTACATATCATCCCCACTCTGGATATATGGATGCCTAGGATAAGCATTTACCGCAGGTGATAAGAGATCATATAGCATGGAGCAACAGCAAGAGCAACAAAAAGAATTGTGCAGAAGAATTACCCAAAAGGCATATGTTAGGCAGAAAAGGTGGTTCGACAAGCGGACGGCAAAAACAGAAGTGTATTTAGTAGGACACTATGTTTGGGTCTCCAAGGAAGTCATACCCTCGAAAGGAACAAAGAAGCTGCTAAAGATATACAGGAATTCAATTCAGATCACCAAATTGCATCAAGGTTGCAGATTGTTTCGATTAAGCACCAAAAAATGAGAATTAGGAGAGCAACAAATCACACAAAGCTTCATTGCAAGATTGGCGCAGTTCTTATATGCTTAAGAATTACTATTTGTTAGGTGATCCTGTATGTGAGGAGAACTGAAAGAGAGCTCATGACAATAAAGACAGAACTGAAATTATATGGGATTGTAAATTAAATTTGCCATTTGACATCGAATTGAAAGAAAAAATTGAAATGGACGATGAAGCTCATCCAGACGCTCAAAAAATGCATTGCAATTGAACAAACAAAGGTCCCAAACTGTGCCGAGCCAAACATCCCTTTGATCATGAAACCGGGCAAAGAAAGCTGGACAACATAGTACATCAAATATGGTGATGATTTTCTCATGGAAAATATAAGACTAACCGACATGATAGAATTGTCGGTCTGGTTAGAAGAAATATCAGTCTCGCTCGAGATTGACGACAGGGCGACTGACTAACTCGAAGATCGATCGAAACCTGAAACGGAAATTGAACCAGTATTGAAACAGTCACATGACCCGGAACTGATATACTTGAATGTATTTCAATGACTACACGATCCCGCAGCAGACGCGAAAAAAAAACAGTTCCAACAATTCAAAATATTCACCGCGATAGCGTCAAATGCATCAGCCACAACAACGAATCTACTGGATTTCTTCAGATGGACCAATAAATGTGTTCGAACTCAATCTCAACCTGCTTCAATGTGGGCGATTGACAAAAACGTCCATGACTACTTTGTGCGGGGAGTGGGAGTAGGATTCAAGCACACATGAACAAATTAGCAGCTAAAAAGTTTAAGAGACGGTGATATGAGTTGAAGTTGATAACCAAAAAAACAGCGTTTACACGGAATCTACAATCTTTTTTGTTGTACCAAACCGCTTCTCGAAAAACATCATTTTGACTAACAGCGTTTCCACAGTCCACAGTCTTGGAAAGCACGTATGCCAAAGCGTTGGCAGCTGATTTTGGAAGATACCTTAAGAAAACCGGGTTTTCATGGGAACAGTGACCCAATTTAGAAGAAGTAATAGTTTTGCCCTTTAGCTTCATCACATGTGCCGGGGAAATTTTTATGGTTTTTGTTAACCAAAGATAAAGATAGTCAACCCCGCGCATCTAATTTTATCGCTAACGCAACTCAGGGGTTTTTCAGTAAAGCGGAGTGACAGCAATATCTCAATCAGCATATAACCCAAGCAGGGAAAAACACCACCAACGGGAATAATATGCCTAATACACGTGATTTGTTGGATGCAAGTTTTGAGGTCTGCCACGCAAAAATTATTACTTCAGCTATGCTGACACGAAGGCTCCACGAAGGAAATTGTTTTGAATACTACGATTAAGCCCAGATTAAAGCGCGGGCGTTTAAGTTTTAAGTACATTTCAGATAATTTTTCTATTAGATTATGCTATTTTATGTTATGCCAACTCAATTTATCTTAATTAAAATTGTCTGACTGATTTCGACAAGTGTACTTAATCAAATGTAGGAATTTCAAAATGATATATTTTCCTGATGAACATAAATGAAATGGAAGTTCCACCTCGGTGCTTCTTTTCAAAATACGATAGGAAAAGTTCTGATTAAAGTTTTCAATACCTAAATTGCTCGGATCAGGGGGCGGATTTAGGTGGGGGGGGGGACGCCTCTCTCTTCAGGGATTCGACCCCCTACCAACCAAAAGGGTCTCCTCTTTGATACTTTTTAAGAAATCCGTTTTTGGCCGACCAACCCTAAAGTTTTTCTAAAGGTGCCTTCGGCGCCAATACATAGTAACGGTGAGGGGGAGCGCGCCAGAAAACGCATTTTTTTCAAAGTTTTCCAAAAAGTGTCCAAAAACGGGCGCCAATACATAATAACGGTGAGGGGGAGCGCGCGCCAAAAAACGAATTTTTTTTTCAAAAAGTGCCCAGAAAATTTGTCTTTTTACTGCTGTTTTACTGCGGCTCTAGATGAGATATTCTAATGGCTGCTGGGTTTTTCTTTAAGGTTGGAAAACCCTGAGCTGGAAATGTCTTTTGTTTGTGTTGCCTAAAGTACAAAAGTACAAATACAAAGTACAAATACAAAAGTACATTAAGCCTAAAGTACAAATATCTCTCAGATACCCCAATCATCCAATAAAAAACAACAAAACTAGGAAGACCCTCAGGAACCCTCAGAACCGTCCTTCAACAAAAATTGCCAAAATCTAGCCCACTTGTCAAAAAATTAATAAATAATTCGACCACACTCGAATTCAGCCTCAAAAAATAAAAAATAATTCGACGGAATAATTAATTTCTTCAAATGCTTTTTTCTCGAACTGTCAACCATTTTCAAAACATTTTTTCAAACCTTTTTCAATCCTTTCAAATTTTTTCAAACTTTGTATAATCTTATTATCCGATATCCTTGAAATATTCATTCTCCTCCTGATAATTTTTGCAATTTTTTGCAGCATTTTTACTCTCCAGACCAAACCGACGTTAATTTTTCCAAAACCTTTGACCACCTCCTCAGGTACAATATTTCAAATAACTATCTAATTGTTCCAACATCTATTCAGTAGAACAGACGTTTTTCATCTTTTTGTAATATTTCTGACATTTTTGACATCCCTGATAATGACAGTATGCAAACGTATAAAGAAGACTATCGTAACCTTCGAATTAGCAACAATTTTTTTAATCCTTTTCATTGAAGAATATTACAGTAAACATAAAATTTCTTCTTAAGTAAAAAAAAATTCCGAAAATTTTCATAATTGCTTTTCAAAACCGCCCACGTCAGTCCCCACCAACAATTTCCCAAGAACCTCCAACAACAACAACAAATACTCAAACAAATAACCCTCAAAGATCAACACGCATCTCTTTTCAAGACAATCCATATACATTTGAAGAAAGACACGAACGATTGTCCGAACCACTTGAGCCAGTAATTTTCCAAGCATCACTGAGCGAACAACTTTACGAACCAGTATATAACATATACCCCACTCTCCAACAAGATCTTAATAGAGCAAGACACGAAAGTCAAGACACCATTTGCAAAACCCCAGAGTTCAATTCAACCAACAACAACTCCTGTAAACCTTTCCAGTAGTACATTTCAAAACACTCCCCATACCCCACGACAACCGCACACATCAAACATCCCATCAGATTATTTATGTTCAACCGCTACATCTGAAAAAATCATAGAAAATCCTTTTACTCCCCCAGCTACTACAGAACATCTCCCATTTTGGATGACACAAGCTTTTACTCAAGGTGAACCAAATTTAATAAATGATCAAATAGACGTTTCACCTGACACAATTTTGTCACTCCCTTCAACCCTTTAATTAACTCAAATTTCACAAACACCATTTCCTCCAAATTTTTCAACAAATCTCGACGCTAGATATAGACAGAAATCAACCAATAGCATACATATAGGATTAGATTGGAATACATTTGTAGCACGCCCACCATTATTTGGTCAACATCAAGAAAAAAATTGACTACACAACTGGGCACTAAACAGATTACAAAATCGACAAGATATCCACAAAGATATACAAGAACCAACATATAAATAATTACACAGGATAATCTGACACTAAAATTTGATATCACAGTAAGACTAAAAAGTACAATTCACAAACCCTTATCCCTAGCCCCCCCCAAAGATAGCAACTCAATCTTTACCTCCCCCATTGATAACCACAGAAGTCATCTACAAATGCGATAGAGATACACGAAAAAGACAATTGGATATATAACTTATTATAATCTATACTCAGGACTATTATACACATGTATCTTCTTAAGATACTATTTTTCCAAACCCTTCTCTTTCTTAATTGTTCGAAACTCGATCATAATATTCCTTCCCTTTGAACAGGACCCCAGGATTTACTAGTCACACACTATGACTGTGAAGAAAATGAAAAAAAAAACATAACATATCCAATAAACAAAACACGTAACTCAATGCAAATCCGAACCACAAGCAGTCGAAACAACAAATAGAAAAGGTACACTTTACTCAAAAGCTCGAGCTACAACACTAACAGGATAAAAATTCACAGAGACACTTTCCGAAAAGAAAGTACATTGTTCCAAAATCTCAACGGAAACAAAAACAGACTGGATCATGAATCATTCTACCAAAGTAACATCAAAAGACTATTACATCTCAGGCCTGACGATTGTAAAAACGAACTTAAACGATTAAAAACCACATCAAACAAAGGCACAACCAGAAAATTGGTACACTTTCAAGTTGAAATTGAGCTGAACTTGAAAGATGCCAAGGTCATTTTAAACTAGATGACAAATTTTCATTCCATGGAGCACATGAATCTCCCTGATAAAAATTGGATACCACACATTGGAATAAACAACCCCTCAGATTGCAAAGCAGACACTTAAAAAAAAAAGGATACGATGAAATCATGTTTTTTTATTAAAAAAAAACAACTTGAAAAAGTACATCTAACGCGAGATTCAAAAGATGACATTATAATTATCAAGGAAGCAGATTTTCTTGCAAAAACGACCAAGGATACTGCGAACCTACTACACGAACATAAGCAACAATTGTTTGGTTTCCCGAAGACACCTGTACCACATTTCAACTAGCAAAAATACACGCCAGAATGATAAAATTTCACTAAAACATTTCATTGAACTTACGCCTTTGAAGATGTGAATTTTGATCAACTCAGAAATAAAAACTTTGAAATTAGAAACAATCATAATATAGAAAGTAAATTGACACGTTTCCAAATACAACCAGAAACGGAACTTGCATGTAAATACACCAAACCACTTTACAAAACACAATACTCAGCAAGTTTTTTCGAATACGAACAAGTTTTCGACATGAATACAGGAAAAACATTTATACATCCAATGGCCACATCTCACTCAACCAGTGACGAAAACTCAAATATTCCAATAAAACTTCTAAAAAACACAGGAAACATTGGTGGAAAATAAAACCACAAGACAAAGACAGTACACGTTTACAAGAACTATCACTAATTAACAACACTTATTTTGGCGCAATTCACTTTGAAATACAGCTGAAATTAGACTATACTTTTAGTAGAAACTTTCAAGAAATTAATTCAACAGAACTTGAAATATTACATCAATTATGCGAACTTGAAAGAACACAAATTCTACAATCACTAGCACTAGCTGTACTCAAAATCCCTTTTGCAGGATATTTACTATCCGGTAACAGCTCAACTTTTTTTGACTACGAAGGAAACTTACTATGGTATTACACTTGTACCAAAAAAGTATCAACCCTATATGTTTTTAAAGACAAAAGATGCTATAGAAGAATTCCTATTTTCTATAAAAAAATAAAGTACATTCTGTTGATACACTCTCCCGAAGAACTTATTTTTGGGATACAAGAGTCCCATGTGGATCAGAAAACAGCCACAATATAGTACAATTAAGCCCCGACGAAGATAAATACTACCTTCTCACACTCTACCCTACCCTTATGCAATCACCAAAAAAAAATTTCACCAGAAAACATTAGAGCCATTGCCCGCAATCCAAATATCGATTTACAATCGATAGGTATATATTCTAAGTCCGACATTAACATCACATACGTACACAACAGTTTGAAGAATTACTCACAAAAATGGACACTCTACAAAGACATTCCATTGATCAAAACCTACGCAAACTCGCAGAAACAGCAGGCTTTCCAGACATCTACGCACAAGACTACAGCGGATATTTTAAAGATATAAAAGATATTTAAATGGCGAAAAATACAGACCACAAGATATATCACCAAAATAAGTTTTTAGTTTTGTAAATTTGAAAAACGAGCTTCTTGCCTTTCTAGGATGGCCCTACTACATCTTAGAAAGATTGACTATGTTATATAGTATAAGTTATATATATACTTTAAGTTTCTTGGATTTCTTTTCTTTCTTTTAAAAGGAAACTAGAATACATGCACATAACACACGCAAGTAAGCAAACAAGCAAGCCTAGCACGCATTGTTTTTGCAGGATTTTTTAGAATTTTCTTTGCATCGATAAAAAAAATACTTTTAGGCGCTCAAATAACAGGAATACAACACAAAATTATCAACAACACAAAATACATATGACGATTCACAAAACAATACGAATACAACGCCTACAGCACCATAATTACAAAATCTAAACCATAACCATCCCCTATCAATAGTAACACGAAATTTCAGAAATTTACCTCTGACAAACCTCATATCTTCAACATCCAACTATCCGCAAAGCTCAATTCAGCACATCATAACCCAACAGCCTATCAGAGATGATACTTAACAACAAATTATTGAACAACCACATACCACTTATTTTCGTTCTCAGAACAACCATCTTTTTAGCCCACGATGAGCCGCCAAGTTGGTCACTCCACTGCTCAATTTCCTACCCAGCCAACTTTCAAAGCAACCTGCCCATCATCCCACTTTTTGCTTTCCCCCCACCAATCGAGTCATGATAACACTTCATCCAGCATGGATTCACACACTAATTCAAACACCACTGTAAATAACACTATTTCCCAATTTAAAAACTCCGATCTTGAAACCCCCGACCAATTTGATAACTCCGAATCCAGCCCATCTACATTTTTCCGACCTCTCTTTTAACCTCTCCATTCCCAAATCAAATTTGAACCCTTTTCCACACCATCTTCGATTTCCAATGTAACATTCCGATATTACCCCTTAACCAGTGACCTTTCCGACAACAACAGCTCTGTACATACGCAAATATCCCACGAGCTTGACAATTTCATCACACTTCAACAACAATTGCAGCACCCTCAAAGACTAACTATTCACCAACTCTCACAATCTATGTCATCAAATCCATCATCCCCAACTCCATCCCCAAGTACAAACCGAGCCTACCGAACCTTTAAACTAAAATTCCCCAGCACTCCATTTCCCTGTAACCCAGGAACATCCACAACAATTGTTAATCATCCACTTCACACTAACTGAAAATAATTTCTCCAATTATGTTTACCCTTTTTCCTCCAGTACACATATTTTCATTCAGATCCCAATGAGGTGTATAAACCCCAAAATTTGTAAAGGAGCACGTATTATATCCTACACTCTCATGGACATAATACTATCACTTTACTAATCCACTATCACTACCATTATATAACACCCCTCATGACAAAGAACAATGCAGCACTCAACTCTACCTTTTAACAACAGCAAAAAACTCCAAAACTATTCAAACAGATAGGATACAAGCAATCACTCATTATATTTACCGCACCAAAAACCAACGAATATTCTATCGACCACTACGATCATAACATCGTAAGACCTAACGAAGACATCTTCTTGAATGACGAGAAATATGCTAACCCGCAACTAATAGAAAAATTTTTCAACAGAACACCACATGTTTTCACCCTCAACACCTTAGATTAAAAATATGACCGACATTTCAACAGCACTTCGTGATATTCAAGCTTATGATTCATATTTTAATAAATTAATCCACTTTTCACTAGCCTTTCATTTCCTCACACCCAAAGAACGCGATTTGCACTGTTCACACGACATCATGTTACGATCTAAACAAACACACATTTACACCTACTATAAGTTCATCCAACATCATTACACTCAGAATACACCAGCACGACCAATTTACCACAGATATCAATATATTAACTCCAAATATGCCTCACCATTCTTCCTTAACTTCACCTATTGTATTAAAGACACTAACCTACAAGGCATCCTACGCAATTATGATCCCATCACATCTTGTATTCTGTGTATATATTCTGTCCCTTAATAAATCTTCACCGTAGATGAAGCCCGCCCACTAATATTCCCACACGAATTCCTACTGCCCGTTGAAATCCCGGTCCTAGAATTCATCCATAAAACTTGATATAATCATAAACTCTATAAACTCATTCAAAATAAACCATAAGAACTCTCACCTAGCCCGGAAGAGCACAACATCAATAAAGCACTCGAATTGCTTTGGCCACTTCTTCAGACTAAATACACAATCCTTTTTAGCTAAATTACTAACATCATCAGAAATCATCAACGACGTTTTCCCCACGGATCCTTCACCGATGAATAGGTAATATTAATTAAATAATTTACTTTGATCAATTCTTTATAAATGTTTTCCCTTTTTCTATAGTCTTCACAAGCACGTTCATCAATCATCTACAAAAAAAAACGAAATAAAAACACAGAAAACTTTTTTCTAGAATCATAAATTTGTATTAACCCATTCAAAAAATGAAGCAGTAAAATTTCCCGTACAAAGCAATAAAACATCATATAATTTTTTCCATGCAGTATTTAATCTTACAACTGAAAATAAATTGTTAATTTCAACCCCCAAATCAAGCAGTAAAATTATAATTTCAAAAATAGTAAATCATTGAAAATTGCCTATAAGTTAAAGTAGTATTAAGCTTTTTCAAGACGCTTCTTTATAACTTTAAATATTCACTGTCCACGGTACTATCCACAATCGCACAGCTCGCACACGAAGAATTGCTTAAAATAATAAATTTAAGCTTTAACTTTCACTGATAACACCTCTAACAAGTTTTAACACGTTTCAAACTTTCCTTTAACCCGGTTGGAAAGGAATTATTTAATAACCCAAAAAAACCAACGCAAGCTTACTAAACACCGCAAATCACAACCTTACAGCATGAATTAGAAAAGAAAACCCACAGTATCCAAACTGGAATGACACCAATTTAGAACTGGATAAATAATTTTTTTTTGAAGACTATTTTCAAGTCTGAACGCAAAAGAACAAAACACCAATAAGTCAAAAGACAAACCTTAAACATATAAATTGATTTTTGAGAAAAGGCCACAACCAAGACAAAAAAAGAACAAACCAGAAAAAAAGGCATGAAAAATTGAACACAAACAGGACCCTCCAAAAAAAGAGCATGAATTTGTACCCTCACTCCTGGCCTAAACCACCAAAAGAGGACGTCCTGAGCATGCTCTTTAGCCGGCCTCGCCCACCGTGCTACACTCATGCTTTGTGACAACACCCTCTCTTCTTGTCGGGAGTTACTCAAGTGTGAGTATTTCTTAAAAGGAACCGAACTAAACAATAACGCTGTTGCGATAAAAACTAATACAAGATCATGACCAAAAACAAAATTAACAAAGATTTGTATATGTAAATAATACAATGCAGTAGATAGACAACGTACAGCCCAAAGACGAGCAGCAAGAAACCTGACAACCCAATCACACTCCAACTGCGGAGTGGCAGAACATACGTAACATGTTGCCTACAGTCACTACACTCAACGGATTTAAAATACGACTTGGCATCGCAGCAAAGGAAACTCATTGCAAACGAAAAATGGCCATCTCGATGTTCAAGTATTCGTACAGATCCAAGTCACCAGGCACTGCATCCAAAGTCGAACTACATGCCATTCCCGAACGAGATTGAGAATAGCAGTGTTCCTATCAACCAGATCAACAATCATCACAACTGATCCGAAATCATGATACGACCTCCCGAAACGATCGTGATGACAACTCTTCTTCCAAACCAGAAAAAGGAATATGCTCGCAACCTCTAAAGAAAACACCATCATCCATCCTCCACTACAATCTAAATTAGATCTAAACAGATCTAAATAAGTATTTATCATTGGTTAGAAACATGATATTTATTACTATAAAACATTGCATACTAACCAATCATACTCCATCAAACTAACAACCCACTTATTTGTAATTGTTGAAACTACGTGTAGTTTCAATCCCAGAACAGTTTGAAATAAACTTAGAATACAGTTGTTCTCATTCTGGAACCAACTCGCATAAACCGGTGTACACTAGATCTATTGAGACTAGGAGATATAAGAGCAAGGTTAAGATTGGTATTAGACTAAGAAGTTGCACGAATCTATCCGGCCGAAAATAAAATAGCGTGACGAGCAGACGGTCTACCTGATCTGAAATTACTCTCTGAGTATAGTACTTCATACATAACTCCTATTTGAGTTCTGGAGTGCTTTTGAAAAATTTCGTCTTTGCTTGGCGTTGTATGGCGTTGTCAGTCAAGCCTGCTCCATTAAAAAATCTTTTATAATCCTTTACACTTCGAAGCAGTATTTGCCGCAATTCGTTTAAACGGCCAGGATTCTCTACAATTTCCGACACCGCCATAGTTGTTATTTTAGTAGTAATCAATTATTCAACGTAACCGAGAACTTTTTCGTTTTCTCCTTCCGCTAATGAGTAGTAGAGCCATAGATTTTTATCGCTGTTTTCGAGAGAATCAATAAACCTATGAATTATGAAACTGTCTCTGTCATGCTTCTCTCAATGAACTGATTGTGTCTGCTGCTGGTGCGTGACAAGAATGGAACACATTTTTCAAAATCTATCGGAAATCTTACAGAAAAAAAGGAAAAATTTGTTAATGGCATATTCACTCCAGTTGATGTAGCCTGCTCAGTATTGTATTCCTTTTCCTCCTCCTTCCTGTCGTCACAACTACCACCGAGCTGTGATCACCATCTTCTTCTTCGCTGTCTGTTTGATAAGAATATTCTTTCTCCACCTCGCCATCAACCGCTATGTCAATAAGCCTGACGGTACTCATTCTGACTTGATTTAAAGATCGCTCACTGTTCTTTTTGTCACTGAAAAAAAAGATCACAGTGAACAATCAAAATTGAGAGGAAAGTAGTTCAGCCGCTGGACGTTATAAAAGAGGAGATTGCAGAAAAGATGATTTTCTTGAGCGTATGCTTAAAGCGTTTCAAATGTCTTTGAACGAGTAGAACGAAAAGCATCAAAATTTTTTTGAAGATTCGGACACTGCAGTAAACTTAGCTTTTTTTTGGTGTTTTGCTAAATTTGAGGTTTTTGGCGGGATGAAAATGTTATCTTCCTGAGACTGGGTGAAAACATCCATGTTTTCTACCGCTGTATCTTGGTTGACCTCATCCTTTTTGTTGATCTGAACTGCTGACGCCGTGGAATCGTACTCCAAAGGTCTCAATGATTGCTTGTTAAAAAGAGCTGCTCCAGGTCTTCATGCCTCAATGAAGCCTCATTGACTGAACCAGACAAAGCAGTCATTGCCTAAAACTCTTCGAGCGTAAAACTCATTTGTTGACTCGAAACCAATCTCCTGTTGAGTCCATCTTGAATAGTTTCATGTAGAGATAGACATTGTAACCATAGGTTTTGATAGCAAATCGAACAAATCGTCCATTACAATGCTCAAGATCCCAAAAGCGTCCACGTTCGATTGTTTCAAGCCGTCCACACCACAGCTGATATTCCCATACTTTTTTATTCGTACCCTGATGTAGTATGTTGCTGCTGTTGCTTTAACTTAGTTTTTGACTAATCGCTAATACTTAACTTTGCTTTTTGTTGTTGTGAGTTCATCTTTCCTCTTAAACCCACAGTAGAGTTTAGAAAACCAATGTAATCATTGTTTTTAAATACTCACCTACACAGAACGAAACAAAATAAGGTTTCTAAAGTTAAATTTTTTGAAACAAGAGTGTAAGAAAAGTTCTCGCCTGTAAACGAAATTAAATCACCAGAGTCTGTACGTATTTCAATCAGTATATTTTGTTTTAGTTTCTTTGTCACGATTTTTTTCTGTGAACTATCAAACACTTGATGAAGGCTGCCGGTGGACGAATTGGCATTCTCAATAGTCAAGTTGAAATCAAAAGTCCCAGTGTTAACATTCTATCATTTTTAGGATACGTTACTTCTGCAAGACTTACACACCACTGCCCTTTAAGACTCAAGGGCTCGCCTAATGCTGTATGGAATGATGAGAGAGTGTTTTCATTGTAAGTGTCCGAAGATGCATTTGAGGAAAGATCTACCGTGAAAGATCAACCATTTTCTAAAAAGTCGCAAGAAAAAATTAATCGTTGAACAAATTTGTTCACAAATTGTGATTCCATTGCTAACAGATGAGAAAAGTTTTATAATTACAAAAGCTTCCGAAAGACAATCAAACAAATTTCCCCATCCTCTTGGTTGAACATTTTTTAAACATGTCTTTAGTATGTTCTTGTTTTGTGGAAAAAGTTTCTTTATCATGCATGGGGCGAACAGCTTCTTAAAAGTTGAAAAAATATATTTACATGTCTTGCTTCTGTTCACATTTTGTGAACATATTCTCTTAACCATGAATGGGGAGACCAATTTTTAGAAGGGATAATTTTGGTTTTTTAACTTTATAAAAGAAGGCTAACAAAATTGACCAATCAGAGTACGAAATTTCAATTGATCAATCACAAGCAAGATTATATATTTAACCTCTCCTGGTTAATTTTTTTTTCTCTTATTTTTTTAAAACTTTTTTTATACATGTCTTTAATCTGTTCACATTTTGTGACAAAATTTCTTAACCATACATGGGGAGAACAAATTTTTAAACGTTGAAATTACTTGTCACAAAATGTGAACACTTTCATTCAATGTATAAACTAGTTTTTAGCAGGGATAACTTTATTTTTTAATTTTATAAAAGAAGGCTAACAGAATTGACCAAGCAGAGTACAAAATTTCAATTGAATAATCACAAGCAAGATTATATATTTAACCTTTCCTGGTTAATTTTTATTTTCTTTTAATTGTTTTTTTAACTTTCTTATACATGCCTTCAATCTGTTCACATTTTGTGACAAAATTCTTTAAACATGCATAGGGAGAACAAATTTACAAACGTTGAATTTACTTGTTCACAAAATGTGCACACTTTCATTCAATATATAAACTGGATGACTGTTTTTAGCAGGGATAACTTTGTTTTTAAATTTTTTAAAAGAAGGCTAACAGAATTGACCAATCAGAGTACAAAATTTCAATTGATCAATCACAAGCAAGATTATATATTTAAACTCTACTGGTTAATTTTTAATTTCATTTAATTGTTTTTTTTAACTTTTTTTATACATGTCTTTAACCTGTTCACTTTTTGTGACAAATTTCCTTAACCATGCATAGGGAGAACAAATTTTTAAACGTTGAAATTACTTGTTCACAAAATGCGCAAACTTTCATTCAATGTATAAACTGATTAACAATTTTTAGCAAGGATAATTTTGTTTTATAATTTTATAAAAGAAGGCTAACAAAATTGACCAATCAGAGTACAAAAAATTTCAATTGATCAATCACAAGAGAGAGTATATATATAACCTCTCCTGGTTAATTTTTATTTTCTCATATTTTTTTTCTGTTTTTTTTATATACATATCTTTAACCTGTTCACTTTTTGTGACAAAATTCCTTAACCATGCTTAGGGAGAACAAATTTTTAAACGTTGAAATTACTCGTTCACAAAAAGTGCAGACTTTCATTCAATGTATAAACTAGTTGACAATTTTTAGCAACGATATTTTTTTTTTTTCAAAAGAAGGCTAACAAAATTGTGTTTTGGAAAAAATGTTTTCCTTCTTACAAAGAAGATATTCAAATCGACACCAAATTGACCAATCAGCGTACAAATTTTTAATTGACCAATCACAAGCAAGTGCATATTTTAACCTCTCCTGGTTAGTTTCTATTTTCTTTTCATTGTTTTTTTAAGTTTTTTTTATACATGTCTTTAATCTGTTCACATTTTGTGAATAAAATTTCTTAACCATGCATAGCAAGAACAAAATTTAAACATTGAAAGTACTTGTTCATAAAATGTTTTGCTCCTTACAAAGAAGATATTCAAATTGAAACTAAATTTGACCAGTCAGAGTACAAAGTTTCAATTGACCAATCTGAAGAAAGATTATATATTTAACCTCTCCTGGTTAATTTTCACTTCCTCTTAATTTTTTTTTTAATTTTTTCTACTTTTGACTTTAATCTGTTCACATTTTGTGAACAAAACTTCTTAACCATGCATAGGGAGAACAAACTTTTAAACGTTGAAAATACTTGTTCCCAAAATTTGAACACTTTCATTCAAAGTATAAACTAGTTGACAATGTTTAGCAGGGACAATTTTGTTTTTTAATTTTATAAAAGAAGGCTAACAAAATTGTGTTTTGGGGTAAAATGTTTCCTCCTTAGAAAGAACATATTCAATTTGACACCAAAATTGACCAATCAGCGTACAAGTTTTCAAATGACCAAACACAAAAAAGATTGTATATTTACTCTCTCCTGGTTAATTTTTATTTTCTTTTAATTTATTTTATAAATTTTTAAACATGTCTTTAATCTGTTCAAAGTTTGTGAACAGTTTTTTTTAGCCTTGCATGGGGAGAACAAATTTTTAAACGTTGAAAACACTTGTTCACAAATTGTGAACACTTTCATTCAATGTAAAAACTATTTGAAAATTTTTAGCAGGGATAATTTTGTTTTTTTAATTTTATAAAAGAAGGCAAACAAAATTGTGTTTCGGAAAACAAAATGTTTTCCTCCTTACAAAGAAGATATTCACCAAAATTGACCAATCAGAGTACAAATCTTCAATTGACCAATCAGAAGAAAGATTATATAATTAACCTCTCCTGGTTAATTTTCACTTTCTTTGAACTTTTTTAAAAAAGTTTTTTCTTACATGTCTTTAATCTGTTCACATTTTGTGAACAAAATTTATCAACCATGCGTAGGGAGAGCAAAACCGGGCCTCTAATTCCATGCTATCCCGGAGATAACGTCGCTACCTCTGCGATGTCGTGGCACGATAGGGTACGGATCCATTCCGGATGTCCCACTGGACCTTCCGTCTGTCTAATCTCCTACAGTTAAGCAAACTTTCCGACTGATATCCGTCTCGTAATTCCGGTTGTCTTTTTTTCTTGTGTTTTCGGACAAAATGGCCGTTTTTTGCATTTCTGAGAAATGACCTAGCCTTAATTGAGTTTTTGAAAACGTATATTCTAGAATAATCTGACCCTCCCTTTCATTACGAAATCGCTGTTAACTACTTTATCTTAACTTTTGTTTGCATCGGCGGGTTCGACTGTGCCAATCCGGGCAAATGGCATATACTTCATGGACAGTCCCCTCAATGTCCCATTGGACGCATAACTCCGGGTTATCTTCAAGTGGTGCTCCAGTGTTCTATTTTTCACTTGAAAATTTCATCAGAAATTAAAGTTTATCCATGTTACATTTCCACAAAACATGAACCATGAGGAGTGTCCAAGATAAGTTTTCTTTTCTGACTACTTACGTCATTCGACCCTGAGTTTTCTTTTTGCTCCTGCTGATTTAAAAAAATTGGGGATGTGGCACGCCCACGCAACCTTTAAAATTAATTTAGTTTTAATCACAAAGTATAATCGTTCAATTATGCTATTGCCCTCAAAACTAAAACTAGGAACCTCTGTGGCCAGGAAAGGTGATGAGGTACCTACCCTCCTCGAGAGAGCTTACTCAAACCCTACTAGGTTGCCACAAAATCAGGATACGTCCTATACAGGTTAAAAACTTCAGTCAGGTTTAAATAGGTTAGTTTAGTCACCTAAGGTGTACATGAAAAAAAAAACAAAAAACTAAAAACTTCCATTGCAATTCAACAATTGCTAACAGTTTCAAAATCTGGTCTGACCACATATCAACAAAGCGAAAAGTTTAAGAGTTTCAAAAAACAACCTTTGTTGGTTTGTTCAAGTTTTCACGCACTATAACCATTTTCACTTCTCTCCACTTCTGCTCCTTATCTCTCCTTCAGTTCTTGTTCCATCACTTCTCGTTCCTGCTCTCCCATATCGCTGTCTTCCACCTGTTTCAGTAGCATGTCAACAGAGTTGCGGGCCGTGCCCAACTTTCTTGTTCCAGCAATCTCTGCTTGCTTGCAATAGGGCAGTAGATTCACGTCCCCCTTCTGCTCCTGATTCCTACCGAAACTATTGTGCAAGCACGGGCTCACATTTCCTTTCAAGTCAGCATGTAAGACCTCGTTTTGCTCATTTTCATTGGAACAAGGCATTTCAGCTACCTGTTTTACAGCTATGGTCACAGCGTTCCTGTGCGGCAGGAATACTCTCTTATCGGTTTGCGATCCTTTATTTAGCTGGAAAGATTGAAATGCCTTCGTGTTTCAAAACTTATGACGCTTCGTGCGTTCATACACCCATGCCGTCATCACTGCACGGAAACAAGGCATCAACATCTCTCCTGTCCAAATGTTTTCGATGGCTTCGGGTGTCCTCAGGAGTTTTTAGGTAGTTTTGAACAGATCCAATTTCTTGCTGACGCTCACCTTGCTCTGTGTCTCAGGAGTTGGTACTTCCATCTCCTGTTCGATCGTTCCTGCCTTAGCCTCAAACCATTTTACTGCAAACATGGCACTTACCGCCAATATCGACACTTTCTGGGCTTGATAGCTTTCCAGCATCATAACCAACACTAGATTTGCTCTCTTGGGGTATCACAATGTCTGCGCCAGGCAGTGACACGGCTACTCCCCATGAGTCAGCAGGATGTTCCTCCAGGTTCGATAACCCGATGCTATCAGCAGTGGCTCTACTTCCATCATCATCTGATGCGTTTCATCAATCTCGTCAACTATAGGGATAGTGTTCGCCATCGTTCCACTCGCTTTCTTCTTCTGGAAATCACTGACATTTCCATCACCCAATTTCACGAATTTCTCTCCCACTATCTCTGCTACTTCTTCCCTAGACCTCTCCGGGACTTCCAGAAGGATCTTCATCAAAAGTTCAGGTTTTTTTCAGACATCTTCGACAATCGCACGCACTTGGACACCAAAAAGAGTTGATCAATCAACCGACGCTGCGTTTTGGCATCCACTATCACCAGGTGCATCGGATATTTGCTGCTGCAGTATGGTGCAGAACTGGATCACACCAGGTACTTCGAGCCAACGGTCTCATGATATCCCTCGCTGTGCTTCAAATTCATTTCATTCCCAAGAGCTTCTCGCCAGCTTTCAATTTCTGCTGAGTCTGCAACGACCCTGGAAACACTTCCACGCTCAGGGCGGTCACTATTTCATGTGCTCTCTCGAGATGTTCCAGTGATTCTTTGGAGGTTGTCATACTGTATACTGTAGCATCCCAAGGCAGTTACCAAATTCACTTCAGTAACACCGTGGCAGTCAGCAACCAATTGCATCTCGCTCCTGTCCGACATGCTTAGCCCCCCAAAAAGCCTCGCTAACTGGCAATGATGTTCAGCCTCCCAGGGTTTCCAAGCAGTGACTCGTTCCACACACGTGCCCTTCCTGTCCACAACTGGCTGCCAGGAACTCACCTGTCCTCATCGAATCACTCGAGAAGTTTCACTCCGATGTTTCAGTGGGTGTCTTCTCACTCTGCTTCTTTATTTTCAAGGCCAGCAGGTAGTGAATCGTTGCTTCATTATGCAGACTCTCATCGTCGCTCTCCTCTAGCTCAACATCAGCGCTGAGGTCCCATATCAGGCCCGCGTTCGGATTGGGGCAAAATTCAGGTTTCATGAGTTTCCACATCGTTACTAGACTGGTCTTCAGTGTACAATCCCACGAACCACACTCAACGCTTACTTGCCCTTCCAATTTGGGAACAGAGGGTTCGACCACTCGTTCCTCCAGAAATTTTCCCAACTGCAGCTGCTCAGACGTTATCATCCCCATTTCTCTCACTCTCTCCATCCAAAAAACAGGGATTAATGCTTACTCAAAGTCAAACTACGAGTCCCTGGCTTTCTCATAGACGAAGGGGTTTTAGACCATTCCAGGCAAACCTGATACATGCTGGAAGGATCTCTGCTTTCCTAACTTCGCATGTTCGTTCACGCTCCTGACCCTTTCAGCAATTCTCTAGTGACTGTTAATTGTTTGTTGGAGCACCTCCTGATTTCCTCCAACCTCCGGTAGTTATCAAGGTCAATCAGTTCCTTTGCCGGGATCCGTATTGGCATATCTTCATAAAGTTCAAACGAAGCCCCTCTTTGTTCAACAAGATAAAATTCAACAAGATACCTTCACGCTTCGCCCCTCTTTGTCTGAAACTTTTTACGATATCTTCTAACATATTTCCGTTTCACCCATGCTATCGCGGAGTCGTCCCTGGCAATCAGCACTTTCAGAGCCTCCATCAGTTCCAACTGTTGCTCCCTCGCCTTAGTTTCGATGGTGGCTTCATATTACTGCCTCCTTATCCCAACAAGACACCACACCAGCCTCACTTGTAGATCCGTCCTGACCCATGGGTTAGCTATATACGCCGTTATCGACGAAGGAGTGCGCATCGTCTCGTCGAAATACTTCTGGAGGGCCGTCCTTCAGAAAGTTTTTACCAGCAGCTCCAGGCCGTCTTCATTCGCTGCCGCCGACATCACAGTGCCGTACTCTTACCTCTTCAGGTGTGAACGCATCATTAGCTCCTTTACGCAATCCTGCATTGCTCGCTTATCTTTCCATGCCATCAAATGTCCTCTCGCGGATTTCCTCGCTTTCAACATTTCCACATAGCCACCAGCAAGGTTGCCCATGTGGACTGATTTGGGCACAGTGATGCGGCTCTACTCGACCATGTCGAGCTGGTCCTCCAGTTTAGTCTTCGCTATCTTACTCCGGGATGGCCTGTAGTCTTCCAATCTGATAACCTCCATTTCCAGTCTCGTGTCAGTCAGGGTTCTCTCGTTCTTCCTCACTTTGGAGGCTGTGGATTCTGCTTCTCCCTGCCTCCGTGCGTAGCACTATCTCTTTGTCCGTCTTCATTTGGACCGGATACTTTCGCTAGCGACATCACTACTGCAGTCGCTTTCGATTTCGCAACCTTCGGGTTGATCGTTTTGTCTTTTATTCTGTTCATGAGCTTTCTCACCATGGACTTGTTGTTGTTCAGCCATTTCTTGGTTTTCTTGACAGGCTGGTCCCACACAGCCGGACTCTCCTCAGCGCTTTCTTCCCTGACTGAATCATTTTTTCCAATACTTCACGCATGATGGGTTGGTTGAAACCCACATAACCGACTCTCATTACGGATTGAGTGCCATATCTCCGGATCACGTTCCAAGTGCTCTCCACGACGGAAGCCACCCCCGTCAACACTTCTCCAGTCTTCCTCTCATGTTCGCCCCGATACCGTTCCCATTCTTCTTTTGGCAACGTGCTCAGGAACGCCACTCGCATTGATTCAACAATCCTTCGCCTCCGAGGAGATAGATTTGCAGAGCAGCTTGGACGCGTCTCTTTTCTGATGTGCCTCTATCAGGTACATTGACTCCACGGGAGACAACCTAGCTGGTTGTTCTGTGGTGGGTGACAAAAATGACGATAGCGTCATCAGCATCAGTGTTTCATCCGCCCCACGATCTTCCGCTTCATTAAAATCATATTCCAAGAGATCCCTCTCCAGGGTTCCCAGGTCAATTTCGCTCTTCTTGTCCCCCTTGCCCTCCATGGTATCATGCTCCCCTTGGTTCTCTTTATTTGCGTCCTGATTCTTTCTCTCATCATCTGGCTTGGGTTCCGGTCCAGAGGGTCCTTGGACCGTATCAACTCCTGAATCATCCTCCGGTATCATCAGGTCACCCACCTGGTAAAACTCTTCGTTATTTATGACAATTCCACAGGTTTCTCACCTAGCGGCGCCACTTCCTCTACCGTCAGATATATGCCTCCCCTCGACTCTGTTGCCACTTCCAGCATCACCATCGTCTCTCGCATGGGCCACTTCAAACTGGACTCATAGTCGGCTGGTGAATACACATCGTTCCAATGACCTGCAGACAACCTCGGGATTCCTTGATGGTGCAGCTTCAATTTTTTCCGACTCCATTTGTCAAGGAAGGTGAAGTCAAAAGTTTGCAAGGCTGCAGCGTTCCAACTGATGAAGCGCGTCTCCATTCCCTCACCCCACATCAGCATTCTCTCCTCCATGTCCTGCGCGGCCCCAATCCTCGGTGCAGAAGCAGGACTGGTAGTCTCCAGCAGCAGCCTTCTAATCCGCGGATGTAGAGGGAACCCGCCAAACACGTCTCCTGATGTTCCTTTACATGAGGATATATCACCGGCCCAGCCGGGATTTTCACTGCGTCCTTTGTGCCCTTGACGACCGGTCATAAATTCAAGAGCTCAAGAGATTAAAGATCTTCGTTGTTCATTTGACATTTAAAGCTGTTTTTGAAATCCATCAGCGTCCAGCCAGGTTCAGCTATCCTTTCAAACAGCTTATCCTCGCTCGTCAGTCTTTTCAGTTCCAGTGTTTCACCCAATTCAGCACGGAACAGTCCACAACTGAGACAAGGTTCACGTACAGGACCGAGTGCCTAAACGCCTTCACCTGCACGTCTGGAAATACGTGCGTAACTGTAGACCTGTAGATCACTGTGACGAACTCCCTCAAACCGAAGATTGAAGCTAGGGGATCGACCCGCATCATGAAGGCCAAATCGGTTAACAGGGGAATACCCCACAAAATTTCCGTGCCACTTCGTCGGAGCTAGGTTTATCCTCTCCAGTTAGGCTCCTGTCTTAATGCAGTAGATATTGAAGGAGCAGCGTCCTCCAAGCCTTCAGCTTTCTGTAGGAGGCCGTCTCCATCTGCGCGTCAAAATCTTTACTCGATCCTTGCTACTGTTCCGGGTATCTCAGCAGTCGCCCAAACGACCATAAGTGATCACTATCAATGTGAGAAGGCCATCCAACCGGAGGTCAGCCAGTTCCTAAGTGAAGAGCACTACGGGTCCCTTCACAAGGCTCTCATTTCCGAAGGCTACGTATAGTGCCAGCACAAGGCCAAGTCCCAATTAGCCGAGGATCGCATCGGACCTCTCGTATTCGGCTCTCGTTGCCAGCACATCCACCTGGAACCAGTCCAAGGACATCGTGTTTATCATCTGCATCAACTGTAGCATAGTTGCGACCGCCTCCTCTCTCATGTCTGGGATCTTCTTTCAATACTGGTGAAATTAATTCACCGCCGCTGGGCCATCATCGAAGGCATCCTGTCCCAATGCGCATAGCCGTGGGACAGATAAAGCCAAGGGTTGGTACGAGGCTTCGTCCTCAAGGGCATAGCCATAAGGTCTTCTTCCGTGGAGATAGCGTTCCTTCTCACCAAGCTTCCCCTTTTGTCCCTCACACAGTCTGTCTGCCTGAACCATAGGTTGTTTGCCACTTTCTCGTCACTCACTCCCGGCCTCATTTTCAACAGTTGGCCAAAATTTGAATGTTCCAGTCCCATAACCTCATCCAACGCGAAATGCGTCGTGTTGTGATCCTTAAACCCATAGATTGTGCTCGATATTTCCGACCAAACACCCGGAAGTTCTGATCGGAAGAAGTAGTAACGGTTAGATTCAACTTGTCGGTTCGGTGCCGGTATCACTAAGTCAAATCATCCTTCGGCAAGTAAGATGACCATCGCATACACAAACTGCACAGGCTCGGGTAGTAAGGCGTAGCCAGGAGATAGTATGAAAACAACTTTGACCAGTTGCCTAGCAAAACAGCGTTGTTTTGATTTCTCAGCTTCCATCATGGCGGAGAGAAGTGTCATGATCGCCTCTCCAAAGACCTTTGAGCTTGGGGACGATCCGTCAACCAGACCTCTAAACAATCCTGTACTTTGCAAGTGGTCATTCGATACTGCTATTATGACAACCTGTGGGTCCATGTTCACCACTTTTGTACACTTTTTGCCATTTCCACCGCTTGCCCCCAGTCAAAAATAGGGACTGCGAGGAAGATTAAGTCCGGCCAAAAGAGCGAGTGGGGCGTATACAGGTAGTCGGAGCTAGCCACTATCAAGACTTTCCCCAAGTTCATTTCAGAGGATCATTCGTCCTGAACAGGCTGTCCCCTTTTGGTGACCCCAGATGCGCATATCTCTTCTCATCACCTTCCACTGAGCTCACCCGGGGATAATCCCTAAAGTATTCGCCAGCCGGCTGTCCCAGGGGCTTAGAAAATTGCCTGTACAATTTGTGATGTTTGTTATTGGGTTTGTTCTCCGCTAGAAACTTCCCCTTCCGGCTCAGTGGTGCTCTTTCCCTCGCCTAATGACGGACGTCCGCCAACAATCTCCTGTTTAGGGGTCCTATTGTGTTATCACTGGGCAAAACCTCTAGATCCACAAACTTCAAGGTGGTAGCAGCTCCTCCTCTGCCACGAGCCAGTCCACGCCCCATATTCGGTATAATCCGGTTACCGTAGAATCCCATCCATTGAACTTTTCCTTGGCGTCCGCACGACACGCCAGCGTATTTATGGTCAATTTTGTTGCCATGTCCGCCCCGTATTGTCCCCACGCTCTGTGGTCTGGTCGGTTCCACAGAACTTCACTGACTTTGTTGGTATAAATAATCGCTGCAGGGTCTGCTTGCGAAATCCCCTGAACCACTGGTGCCCTTGTAGACTGATTTGCAGCGCTTGTGTTTACTTAGAGTATTACCAGCTTCCTGTTGCGGACCACTTCTTGTCCCGATTCGGTTCTCCATATACCGGCCTCTGGGAGCGGGGTTGGTCCCCACTCTCTCTCTATCTCTCTCTCTCTCTCCCTCTCTCTCACGTCCGAACTGGGAGCGGGCTGCGTAACATTTGCTTCCGTCACCAGAAGTCCCAGACGAATCACTAGTGGTTGAGGCACACGAGACCTCACCCAGCCAGCATAGCTACCTCGTGCCATAGGGTTGACCATTGTCAGCAACTCGGCCTCCATCTCCTCTATCTTCGTATGAAAAACGTCATTGATCCATTGTCTGCCCTGCTGGGTATTGAAAAAAATCACATCTTTCACTAAGGCACTCTGTTCCACCATTCGCAGTGCACTCTCGATGTCCATCAAACTGAGCTCGTTGATTTTTGGCAATCAAGTTCCTGGCCATCGCGTTTCATCGGGTCACTCTCCTTTTCATGAAGTCGGCTATCGGTGAGCCGGCGTCCGAGTTTAGAGGGATTGTACATAAGGCCACGAACCTTGACCTTTACTTCTCTTTCAATTCAGTTGTTCCCATTTCGCATCGGGGTTGACTGGATTTCTGGACATGTCATTCAATCCTATCATTAGGACTAGTGTATCGACCCAATCATCGTTCTGTAGCTCCATCGTCTTGAACACTTGAGCGACCAAGGCCCTGCCAAACGAGATTACAGTGTTTTGGCCCACCCACGAGGATCTCTTTCAAATCCCTCACTAGACTGTCTTCGGTTTTCAGATGTTGGCTACTCGTCAATACAGGTTGGTGGATCGTTGGCAGTGTCCAGCTCATGTCATTTAAAAAGACCCTGGGATGTTCTGCAGCAACCTGAACCAAGGATCTCCGGGTGTTGAGATCCTTTCGGATGTCGATCACTCGCGGTCTCGCCTTGATTTTGCTCGGTACTGGACCGGCCGACTCTGTGGGATCTGTAATCCTCTCTCTCCCGACAGGTGACGGGCCTGCGCATAGGGAACGAGCTATCCTACTCATCTTCTACCCAGCGCTCGATGTATCTCTTGCATCGTCGCTTGGCCACCTGCTCGAACGTCTCCTGAAACTGAGGCGCCAGGTAAGTGTCCGAGGGGTCAGCTATCGTGTTCCTGGAGTTGGCAGGCGAGCTCACTCGCTGTGGAGCTGCCACCTCATTTGGTCTGTAAAGCTCCTGAGGCTTTGCCTTATTAGTCGTGTCGGGTTTCATCATGGCTAGGTGATCTGACAACAACTCACTCAACCTCGCATTTTAGACCTCCTTTAGGTGCCTTATCTCCTCTCCCTGCAGAGTATTCAGTAGCTATTCATACTTCCTCTACTACTCATCACGTTTTTTCACCTTCTCCTTGCATTCGTCGAGCTTTGCGCACAACATCTACAGGTTTTTGTCTCCCTTCTCCAGAGTTTTGCTGGTTTATGCCGTCTTTATCTCATTTTTGCTCATTTTCTTCTTCTTTGATAGTGGAGCTGCACTTTGTGAAACTCCCATCCGAGCTCATTGTCGCCGAGGCTTCTGTTGACATCTGACACATCCTCCATGTACAGATCTTTGAGGTCTTAAATCTTTTCTTCCTTAAGAGTAATCAACATTTCGTCGTGCTTCTGCTTGCATTCGTCTCGTTCCTGAGTCCTTGCCTTTTATTCTTCCAACTTAGCGTGTAATTCCTGCCAATCTTTCTCTCTCTCTTTTCGGGGGTTTCGATTGTTTCCGCAGTCTGGATTTCAGTCGCGTTCACGCTAACTTTTTTAGACGGAGGAGCGGCTGTTGGAGAATTCGCCGCGCCTATCGAAGGCCCGGCCTATCGCGTGATCTCTTCGATCCGAAGAGAGGCTGTGCGGAAGAGTTAGGGCGCACTGGCATAGGCATCTCTCCTAGCCTGTAATCAAGAGCCAAGATGTGACTTGACATTTCTCCACGACGCCATCGCATGAGCATATTTCTGTTTCTCTTGGCGGTCCCGGACTCGCCGAAGGCGAATATCAAAACCACTTCCGTGGGGGTCCCCACGGCCCTCTCTTTTCCCATCGCAATGAGGAGCGCGACGGTGAACATCGCCAGCTCCGGGTCTTCCAGTCTAACATTGCAATCCACCAAGCGTTGATATATCTCGTCTAGAGTTGTTCCTAGACTCGCTGAGATGTGATCCATGAGGTCATTTTTATCACTCAGCTTTTATCGTGTCGGTTTTTCTCGTTCAACTTCAATTCTTTCGGTTTTAGAAACTATTAAGCAAATGTCTGATCAATCACGAACTAAAAGAGAAGTCACAACTTAGAACCATTATCTAAACCATTCCAACTCCCCGATAAAACATCATTCATATCTTTCAAAAGCAGTCACTTGAAAATCTCTTTCTGTTTTTAGTTTAAAAGATAGCACCAATTTGGATCATCCACCTCCAAATTTATCAATGTAAAATGATCAGACGCTGTCACCTTTCCCACTTGAGTAGTCCAGGTCACAAAAAAACAATCATGACATAATCACAAGCACACAATAACACAAAACATCAATATAACACATCAGAGCTGCTAAACTAAAACCTAATACTTAATGTCTATCCTAAGACCTAAATTGTAACATTTAAGAGTTAAAACTAGTTGAAAACTCTTAATCCTAACAAAATAACTATTAACCCTAATCATAGCCCTATCATATACTCAGATAAAACTTCCTATGTAAGTGGACTTCTACGTCTGTTTCCAAAAAAACTCATGCAGTAGAGCATATAGCTCTCTGGGATGCAATTTTCCCTTATTGGGATCATAGACTGGCAGGGATAGCGAGGTCACTCCTCTCGCAATCAGGAAATCCCTGAGTTGAGTTAGTGCCAGCACTAAACTCTCAGGATTCACGTGTTGTCTATCAGTGGCCTTGCTTACCGAAAAACACGAGTTTTTGCCCGGTATTTGCAACGCAACAGGGGGCAGCGCTTTCATTCCTTCTACACCAGGTCTCTGCTTCCACAAAAACTCGACGTCCACTACTGAGTCTGTTATATCGTCTAGTGCAACTCTGTCTACGACAAAATCCTCACTGTGCGGATTGTGTTTCTTCTCGTCTCTGCCCTTCTTGCTCTGTCGCGTCTCCATGATCAAGGGAAAGTCAGATTCTACTCCTATGTCAATTTCGGTCTGCTCTGGGCAGTTTCAGTCCTCTTCGACACATAGTAGGGTTTCGTCGTCGACCTCTATTCGGTCAGTTAGTTTCAGTTCCAGTGGCAGATCACCGTCATTCATTACCTCATTTCCGTCATTCTCGTCACGTGTGCCTCTCTCATTCACTTCACTGGCGGGATCTACTATTAAGTAGTCATTCTCATGCATGTAGGCCGGTATGCACCAGTCATCCGATGAGGCATTGTGTGGTTTGATTTTCTCAAAATGAGCTGCGCGTCCGGTGTTTAACCGATAAAAGCGAACACCCTGGTGCACCTTAGTTATTTGAATTGACTCACGCCATTTTTAGCAACTTTTTGGTTCCTTTTGGGAGAACCACCTCCTGGAACACCCAAACATATTCCCCTGGCGAGTAAGAAACCTCTCTGGCAAGTTATGAAACCTCCTCTTCTGCCTGACTTGAGCCTTTTGCGTGTTCCTTCTGCACAGATCATTCAGTTCTTGTTGCCTCCTGATCACATCACGCCCGTACATTTGCGGTGCTGTTTTCCTTTTCTCGTACTCCGATAGAAGAACGTTAAGAGAACGGATTTCTCGTGGCCTGTTAGCATCATGTGTGGGCTGATTCCCGTAGTTGACTGTTCGGTACTATTGTACGCGCCCATTACCTGCGGCAAGTGCTTTTCCCAGTCGTCCATGCATCGTGAGCAACAAACCCGTAGCATGGAAACTAGTTTCCTATTTTTCCTCTCAGCCAGGCCATTCGACTGCGGCTGATAAGTGGTAGAGTGGGACGGCGCCACTTGCGACCTCTTTTTCAGCTCCTTTGTGAGATCACCGACGAATGCTTTGCCATTATCTGACTGGAATGTGTTCGGGCAGCCGTGTCTGGCAGTCCAAACGTTTTTTTAAATGGTCGCAAAATTACTCCGCTGAAGTTGTCATGCAGTGACCTACCTCTGCGTAATTTGGTAGTAGCCTGTGGCCGTCATGCAGATTTTCTGATGATCGATTTGTACCACCTCATTGAATCCCGACGATTCTATTGATTGCAGGGGGAACCTCAACTTCCTGAGGTCCTCCGCCTGTTGCTTGACAAGCATGCATGAATCCACTTTTCACAGGCCTTCTTCAAACCAGGCCATTGAAACCGCTTCTGTTTCCGGCTATACACTTTGTACATGCCTTGATGACCCATCTGGTCGTGTGAGCGAAAAAATAACTCAGTTTGATACAGTTGTGGTAAAACTATCGAATTGTATTTGTAAAAAGGACTTTGTGATCTTCTTCGCCCTTGCAAGCCACTATCCCGTCTTTGTTCAAGAATAGCAAATTCTTTCTCTTCTTGTAAAACTGCTTCAGAATCTTATAGCTATCTTCTTCCAAAAAACCTTTGTCGGGTGCTCGGTTTTCTATCCATCTCTTTAAATTGCTCGTCATCCTATCAATTCGTTGAGCCCTTAAAAGATCCAACAGTGACTACCTGGTTTTCAAATATGTCTTCATCACATTTAACTGTCTGCTAATTAATTCCGGAGCATGGGCATCTTCCATATTTTAACACACACCTTATCTATCCAGTTGTCTTATTTCTCGACTCCCCGGACAAAATTCTGTCCGTCAGTTGTCCTGTGATCGACTCCCTGGACAAATCATCATGGCCGGGCCCAACAAAATACGACTCCTCGGACAATTCCGCACCTCGTCCACTTTCCAGATGTGACTCTCCGGACAAAGTCTCATCTCCGGATGAACAGTCCGAGTACTCTTTTTTTGACATCAGTGAACTGAACCCTCCTTGCCATACTGGATTTCAGTTCAACACTGACCCCTCGAGCGGACTGAGTGCTAGTCAGTTGTTGACGCTCAATGTACGAGGTCCTGAAAAGGACATCTTTCTGTATGGAGTTGACCAGTTGGTTCACTATTGATCGGCAATACCGTTCAACGTCATGACTCCGGATTGCTACCGATCTCTTCTCCGTTCTTTCGTGATCCTGCCTTTCATTTTCTCTATCAAGCAGATCGCGGAGCTTTCACATGACATCCGGTGTCACGCTCTCCGTTTCGTTCAGCAGCGCTATACTATTGATATTTAGTTTGGTAAGTTCTTGCTGTACCAGGTTGGAGCAAACTAACACTTTTTAGCTCGGCCGCTCTTTCGCAAGAGTTTCGGGATGTCCTGGTATGGGATGCCCTGATTTGTTAAGCCACCTGGTGAGGGGCAGCTTATCATAGGTGTCGTTGTCAAGAAAGGAAAAACCATCCTTAAACTCTGCTTGGTTAGCTTGCTTCTCTTCCAGTCGCTCATAGAACTCCGTCTTATTGCTGAGCTGTCGGTATTTTGGTGTTTGTCACATGTTTTGTGCTCTATAGTCACATGATAGCCATGCAAGCGTACAATCCAGCGATTGATATACCTCTGATCCATCGAACAAACTTTTAGCTAGGCAAGAGCTCGATTGTCAACTCGCAACCTAAAGGGAGCACTCCCTAAGTAGGCTCTATACTTCACCACAAAAGTAAATAATGCAAACATCTCCAATTTAGGTGCACCATATTTCGTTTCGGTGTCGCTTAGAACTTTGCTCCCATATGCTATGGGTCGGAGAACAGTCATTCCATTCCACTCTTGATTTTGATGGAGTATGCCCGAGATAAGGAAACTGATGTTTCTGTGTCTGGCACAAATTCCCTTTTTCGGTCGACATACCGAGGACCGGAGCCTCGCAAAGTTCGCGTTTGATGTTTTAAAAAGATACTTGAGCCTCATCAGTCCTGCTGAATTTCTTGCCCTTATTTCGCATCAACTGCTGCATAGGTTATATATAGTCGGCATATCAATTGTGTGACGATTTTTGGTGCCTTTCAGGTCAGCACTGCTTCAACTGCTTCAGGATCTTGTCTGATTCCGTGCTTTTCTACAAGCCGACCCAGATACTTTTTTGAGATACTCAGGAATTAACGCTTAGAGTGATTGCATTTCAGGCCGGCGAGTTTCATGCCATTAAAGACTTCTTCCAGTCTCTATGTGATCCTCCAAGGTTGGTGCCGCAATCACAACGTCGTCAACGTAAAACATTATGAGGTTCCCGTAATTCTTTGTCACATCCGTGAGTGCCTGGGCCATCAACCGTTGAAAGGTAGCCGTTGCATTGCATAGTCGAAGCGGCATTCTTCTCCACAGGAACATTCTCATTCTTCATGCAAAGCCTCGATCCTGTTTCCTGAGGGCCACTTGCCAAAATGCAGAGCACAATAACCAACGTCGTAACCAATTTTGCGTCTCCCAACTTCGAGAGATTTTCATCGATGCGGGGGATCGGAAATGCATCTTTTATCGTTACTGCATTCAGGTAGCGAAACTCACAACAAAACTCAAGTTGCTCCCTTTCTTCTTAGCCATGACCACGCGACAGGCCCACGGGGTCTTCG
This sequence comes from Symsagittifera roscoffensis, assembly GCF_963678635.1. Lineage (NCBI taxonomy): Eukaryota > Metazoa > Xenacoelomorpha > Acoela > Convolutidae > Symsagittifera > Symsagittifera roscoffensis. The sequence goes on along the minus strand of NC_087063.1, from coordinate 50,335,825 downwards.
ATGGCTCAATCATGTCATATTCCAATAACCTTTCAATTTCTTCCATGCATTCTTCTGACTTATGTGGGTCATTCTTCTAGGTCCCTCCCTGTGAAGTACCGAATCCTCTTCCATCTCTATCTCAGTTTCTACAAAATTCCATCAACCTATATCGGCTTTTGCTTAGAAAAAACGTCTGCGTTCCGATTCAAAGCTGCTCTAAGATAGTTCAGTTTGTTATCCGATATCTTGCCTTTCATGTGTTCTATCCCAGGTAGGACTTGTTTGTTTGCCGCTAATTCTGTGTATATTGGTCTATCTGGCCAATTCAAGCAACTAGACAGCCCATCGTCTGTCTCTGATTTCATGGAAACCACTTTTTAAAAAGACTTCATTTCAGTTATTCTCTTCAGTATACAGTCATTGTTGGCATGTAATTGACACTTATTTACTTTGAACCTCTTCAAGTTCTCCAAATTCTGATGCTCTGTGTTTAGAGGAAATGCATTGCCAATCTTCTTTCCACGCCGTCACGTCACCAATGTTGCATGTGTGCTCAACAACACACTCACACATGGTCCATTTTGAGTGCGCGAGAAGCTTCTTACTAAAATAGATGAGCCCTTAATGTTTGGGTTCGGGACCAGACACACCTTTCTGTTGTTACTAAGTTTATATAAGTTCCTCGTGCTAAACGTCGCCACTACAGCTTGATTTGGTTTCAACCTAACTTTCCGATCTAGGAAAATTGGCACCTTCGCTTGATTAATCAAAAATTATTAACAGGTTTATTTGCATACTTCCTACCGGATCCTTGATTCGTATCAACCCATCGTTGAGGTCAATCGAAACGACGAAGTTGCGCACGAAGTCGGGTCCGAGGATGAACTGGTAGGATTCGTCCAAGTTTTCGACAACCCGAAAGCAGATCCAGAGATGCCTTCCGCCCAGTTGACTTGAGATGATGGGAGTTCTTCTGACCACATAGACTGCGCCCTGATTGGCCGCGGCCAGTCTGATTTAGTCGGTATCAAATCCGATCTTTTGAAGCCCATGTCGGTCCTTATGGGCATGACATTGTCCACCGCTTCGGTGTCAACTAGTCTTTTCACAGAGAGTTGTCTACAGTGCACGTCCAGTTTGTGTGCTGCCAGATCGGTTTCACAGCCTATGTGGGCCGCATCCTGTTCAATCATGGCATTAAGTCCACATTGTCGTACCATAAGCTCCTCTTGACTAATGGAGATCCGGCCTGCTTTGTCACTTGCATTTGTTACGTAAGCTTTTGTTTATGCCATCGACATTTATCGGAATTGGGTATGGGCCATAGATTCCTATATAATGTGCATCTACTTTCATCGGTCTCGGCCCAGCTGTTCTGAGTAACGCTATCACAGCCCTAGTATCCAAATCGCGATCTTCTTCCTTCAGGTAGTCTTCATAGATATCCAGGTGTACCAGGGTGGTTTCCGACGGCTCACTCAAGTTCTTCACCACCTGATGACCCGCGACAGATATGATTGACCTTATCTAGTTTCGTTCTCTTGTCATACCAGTTGTAATCCCTGAGACGGCATTCAACTTCAAACCCCGTTTCTTGGGTTCCCAGTTGTCTTCCTTTTATCAATGTCTTCTCTAGGGTATCCAGTTTCTCGCGCAACTCTGTATTTTCCAGGTCAGACCTCACCCAACTTCTTTCGCAGCTTACTCTTGTTGAACCTTCTGTAATGCGGCTGTCCGAGCCGCCTGGCCATAATCTACCTTGAGCGCGCTAACTGGTTCAGCCTCCATGCTTGAGGCAATCGCGACCTCTTTATTAGCTCCTTTGTGAGATCACCGACGAATGCTTTGCCATTATCTGACTGGAATGTGATCGGGCAGCCGTGTCTGACAATCCACACGTTTTTTAAATGGTCGCAAAGATACTCCGCTGATGCTGTCATGCAGGGACTTACCTCTGCGTAATTTGGTAATAGCCTGTGGCCGTCATGCAGAATTTCTGATGATCGATTTGTACCACCTCATTGAATCCCGACAATTCTATTGATTGCAGGGGGAACCTCAACTTCCTGAGGTCCCCCGCCTGTTGCTTGACAAGCATGCATGAATCCACTATTCACAGGCCTTCTTCAAACCAGGCCATTCAAACCGCTTCTGTGTCCGGCTATACACTTTGTACATGCCTTGATGACCCATCTGGTCGTGTGAGCGAAACAATAACTCAGTTTGATACAGCTGTGGTAAAACTGTCGAATTGTATTTGTAAAAAGGGCTTTGTGATCTTCTTCGCCCTTGCAAGCCACTATCCCGTCTTTGTTCAAGTATAGCAAATTCTTTCTCTTCTTGTAAAACTGCTTCAGAATCTTATAGCTATCTTCTTCCAAAAAACCTTTGTCGGGTGCTCGGTTTTCTATCCATCTCTTTAAATTGCTCGTCATCCTATCAATTCGTTGAGCCCTTAAAAGATCCAACAGTGACTACCTGGTTTTCAAATATGTCTTCATCACATTTAACTGTCTGCTAATTACTTCCGGAGCATGGGCATCTTCCATATTTTAACACGCACCTTATCTTTTTTTGAAGCTGTCGCATCTTATTCCAAAGGCTTCAGATTGGTACGGACGACCGTAGCATGCGGTATTAATCTAGTAGAACGCTTCGACACTGCTATCAACTCAAGTTCGTCTGCGGCATTGTCGACTACAGTGCCTTCCTCATCGGAGGTATGTCTGTCCCTGTCTGGGTCTTGATGCATCTCTCTATTAGACCCACGCTGTTTCTAACCTACTAGCAAGGAATGAATCGTAATCCCCGAAAAGCCGGAATTGGAAATGATCTCAGACACGTTCTCCCGAGACTGATGGAATCTATCCAGTTGCCTTATTTCTCGACTCCCCGGACAAAATTCTGTCCGTCAGTTGTCCTGTGATCGACTCCTTGGACAAATCATCATGGCCGGGCCCAACAAAACACGAATCCTCGATAATTCCGCACCTCGTCCACTTTCCATATGTGACTCTCCGGACAAAGTCTCATCTCCGGATGAACAGACAGAGTACTCCTTTTTTGGCATCAGTGAACTGAACCCTCCTTGCCATACTGGAATTCAGTTCAACACTGACCCCTCGAGCGGACTGAGTGCTAGTCAGTTGATGACGTTCAATATACGAGGTCCTGAAAAGGACATCTTTCGGTAGGGAGTTGACCACCTGGTTCACTATTGATCGGCACTCCCGTTCAACGTCATGACTCCGGACTGCTACCGATATCTTCTCCGTTCTTTCGTGATCCTGCCTTTCAACTTTTCTATCAAGCAGATCGCGGAGCTTTCCCAAGACATCCGGTGCTACGCTCTCCGTTTTGTTCAGCAGCAAACTAACAACTTTTTAGCTCGGCAGCTCTTTCGCAAGAATTTCGGGATGTCCTGATATGGGAAGCCCTGACTTGTCAAGCCACCTGGTGAGGGGCAGTTTATCATAGGTGTCTTTGTCAATGAAGGAAAAACCATCCTTAAACTCTGCTTGGTTAGCTTGCTTCTCTTCCAGTCGCTCATAGAACTCCGTCTTATTGCTGAGGCTGTCGATATTTTGGTGTTTGTCACGTGTTTTGTGCTCTATAGTCATGTGATAGCCATCCAAGCGTACAATCCAGCGACTGATATAGCTCTGATCCATCGAACAAACTTTTAGCTAGGCAAGAGCTCGATTTTCATTTCGCAACCTAAAGGGAGCACTCCCTAAGTAGGCTCTATACTTTACCACAAAAGTAAATACTTCGAACATCTCCAATTTAGGTGCACCATATTTCATTTCGGTGTCGCTTAGAATTTTGCTCCCATAGGTTATGGGTCAGAGAACAGTCATTCCATTCCGCTCTTGTTTTTGATGGAGTATGCCCGAGATAAGAAAACTGATGCGTCTGTGTCTGGCACAAGTATCCCTTTTTCGGTCGACATACCGAGGACCGGAGCCTCGCAAAGTTCGCGTTTGATGTTTTAAAAAAATACTTGAGCCTCGTCATTCCAGCTGAATTTCTTGCCCTTATTTCGCATCACCTGCTGCATAGGTTATATTTTGTCGGCATATCAATTGTGTGACGGCTTTTGGTGCCTTTCAGGTCAGCACTGCTTCAACCGCTTCAGGATCTCGTCTGATTCCGTGCTTGTCTACTAGTCGACCCAGATACTTTTTTGAGATACTCAGGAACTAACGCTTGGAGTGATTGCATTTCAGGCCGGCCAGTTTCATGCAAATAAATACTTCTTCCATTCTCTATGTGATCCTCCAAGGTTGGTGCCGCAATCACAACGTCGTCAACGTAAAACATTATGAAGTTTCCGTAATTCTTTGTTACATTCGTGAGTGGCTGGGCCATCAACCGTTGAAAGGTAGCCGTTGCATTGCAAAGTCGAAGCGGCATTCTTCTCCACAGGAACATTCTCATTCTTCATGCAAAGCCTCGATCCTGTTTCCTGGGGGCCACTTGCCAAAATGCAGAGCACAATAACCAACGTCGTAACCAATTTTGCGTCTCCCAACTTCGAGAGATTTTCATCGATGCGGGGGATCGGAAATGCATCTTTTATCGTTACTGCATTCAGGTTGCAAAACTCACAACAAAACTCAAGTTGCTCCCTTTCTTCTTAGCCATGACCACGCGACAGGCCCACGGGGTCTTCGATGGCTCAATCATGTCAAATTCCAATAACCTTTCAATTTCTTCCATGCATTCTTCTGACTTATGTGGGTCATTCTTCTAGGTCCCTCCCTGTGAAGTACCGAATCCTCTTCCATCTCTATCTCAGTTTCTACAAAATTCCACCAACCTATATCGGCTTTTGCTTAGAAAAAACGTCTGCGTTCCGATTCAAAGCTGCTCTAAGATAGTTCAGTTTGTTATCCGATATCTTGCTTTCATGTGTTCTATCCCAGGTAGGACTTGTTTGTTTGCCGCTAATTCTTTGTATATTGGTCTATCTGGCCAATTCAAGCAACTAGACAGCCCATCGTCTGTCTCTGATTTCATGGAAACCACTTTTTAAAAAGACTTCATTTCAGTTATTCTCTTCAGTATACAGTCATTGTTGGCATGTAATGGACACTCATTTACTTTGAACCTCTTCAATTTCTCCAAATTCTGATGCTCTGTGTTTAGGGGAAATGCATTGCCAATCTTCTTTCCACGCCGTCATGTCACCAATGTTGCATGTGTGCTCAACAACACACTCACACATGGTCCATTTTGAGTGCGCGAGAAGCTTCTTACTAAAATAGATGAGCCCTTAATGTTTGGGTTCGGGACCAGACACACTTTTCTGTTGTTACTGAGTTTATATAAGTTCCTCGTGCTAAACGTCGCCACTACAGCTTGATTTGGTTTCAACCTAACTTTCCGATCTAGGAAAATTGGCACCTTCGCTTGATTAATCAAAAATTATTAACAGGTTTATTTGCATACTTCCTACCGGATCCTTGATTCGTATCAATCCATCGTTGAGGTCAATCGAAACGACGAAGTTGCGCACGAAGTCGGGTCCGAGGATGAACTGGTAGGATTCGTCCAAGTTTTTGACAACCCGAAAGCAGATCCAGAGATGCCTTCCGCCCAGTTGCCTTGAGATGATGGGATTTCTTCTGACCACATAGACTGCGCCCTGATTGGCCGCGGCCAGTCTCATTTAGTCGGTATCAAATCCGATCTTTTGAAGCCCATGTCGGTCCTTATGGGCATGACATTGTCCACCGCTTCGGTGTCAACTAGTCTTTTCACAGAGAGTTGTCTACAGTGCACGTCCAGTTAGTGTGCTGCCAGATCGGTTTCACAGCCTATGTGGGCCGCATCCTGTTCAATCATGGCATTAAGTCCACATTGTCGTACCATAAGCTCCTCTTGACTAATGGAGATCCGGCCTGCTTTGTCACTTGCATTTGTTACGTAAGCTTTTGTTTATGCCATCGACATTTATCGGAATTGGGTATGGGCCATAGATTCCTATATAATGTGCATCTACTTTCATCGGTCTCGGCCCAGCTGTTCTGAGTAACGCTATCACAGCCCTAGTATCCAAATCGCGATCTTCTTCCTTCAGGTAGTCTTCATAGATATCCAGGTGTACCAGGGTGGCTTCCGACGGATCACTCAAGTTCTTCACCACCTGATGACCCGCGACAGATATGATTGACCTTATCTAGCTTCGTTCTCTTGTCATACCAGTTGTAATCCCTGAGACGGCATTCAACTTCAAACCCCGTTTCTTGGGTTCCCAGTTGTCTTCCTTTTATCAATCTCTTCTCTAGGGTATCCAGTTTCTCGCGCAACTCTGTATTTTCCAGGTCAGACCTCACCCAACTTCTTTCGCAGCTTACTCTTGTTGAACCTTCTGTAATGCGGCTGTCCGAGCCGCCTGGCCATAATCTAGCTTGAGCGCGCTAACTGGTTCAGCCTCCATGCTTGAGGCAATCGCGACCTCTTTATTAGCTCCTTTGTGAGATCACCGACGAATGCTTTGCCATTATCTGACTGGAATGTGATCGGACAGCCGTGTCTGGCAATCCACACGTTTTTTAAATGGTCGCAAAGATACTCCGCTGATGCTGTCATGCAGGGACTTACCTCTGCGTAATTTGGTAATAGCCTGTGGCCGTCATGCAGAATTTCTGATGATCAATTTGTACCACCTCATTGAATCCCGACGATTCTATTGATTGCAGGGGGAACCTCAACTTCCTGAGGTCCACCGCCTGTTGCTTGACAAGCATGCATGAATCCACTATTCACAGGCCTTCTTCAAACCAGGCCATTCAAACCGCTTCTGTTTCCGGCTATACACTTTGGACATGCCTTGATGACCCATCTGGTCGTGTGAGCGAAACAATAACTCAGTTTGATACAGCTGTGGTAAAACTATCGAATTGTATTTGTAAAAAGGACTTTGTGATCTTCTTCGCCCTTGCAAGCCACTATCCCGTCTTTGTTCAAGTATAGCAAATTCTTTCTCTTCTTGTAAAACTGCTTCAGAATCTTATAGCTATCTTCTTCCAAAAAACCTTTGTCGGGTGCTCGGTTTTCTATCCATCTCTTTAAATTGCTCGTCATCCTATCAATTCGTTGAGCCCTTAAAAGATCCAACAGTGACTACCTGGTTTTCAAATATGTCTTCATCACATTTAACTGTCTGCTAATTACTTCCGGAGCATGGGCATCTTCCATATTTTAACAAACACCTTATCTTTTTTTGAAGCTGTCGCATCTTATTCCAAAGGCTTCAGATTGGTACGGACGACCGTAGCATGCGGTATTAATCTAGTCGAACGCTTCGACACTGCTATCAACTCAAGTTCGTCTGCGGCATTGTCGACTACAGTGCCTTCCTCATCGGAGGTATGTCTGTCCCTGTCTGGGTCTTGATGCATCTCTCTATTAGACCCACGCTGTTTCTAACCTACTAGCAAGGAATGAATCGTAATCCCCGAAAAGCCGGAATTGGAAATGATCTCAGACACGTTCTCCCAAGACTGATGGAATCTATCCAGTTGCCTTATTTCTCGACTCCCCGGACAAAATTCTGTCCGTCAGTTGTCCTGTGATCGACTCCCTGGACAAATCATCATGGCCGGGCCCAACAAAACACAACTCCTCGATAATTCCGCACCTCGTCCACTTTCCATATGTGACTCTCCGGACAAAGTCTCATCTCCGGATGAACAGACAGAGTACTCCTTTTTTGGCATCAGTGAACTGAACCCTCCTTGCCATACTGGAATTCAGTTCAACACTGACCCCTCGAGCGGACTGAGTGCTAGTCAGTTGCTGACGTTCAATATACGAGGTCCGGAAAAGGACATTTTTCGGTATGGAGTTGACCAGCTGGTTCACTATTGATCGGCACTCCCGTTCAACGTCATGACTCCGGACTGCTACCGATCTCTTCTCCATTCTTTCGTGATCCTGCCTTTTAACTTTTTTATCAAGCAGATCGCGGAGTTTTCCCAAGACATCCGGTGCTACGCTCTCCGTTTTGTTCAGCAGCAAACTAACAACTTTTTAGCTCGGCAGCTCTTTCGCAAGAATTTCGGGATGTCCTGATATGGGAAGCCCTGACTTGTCAAGCCACCTGGTCAGGGGCAGTTTATCATAGGTGTCTTTGTCAATGAAGGAAAAACCATCCTTAAACTCTGCTTGGTTAGCTTGCTTCTCTTCCAGTCGCTCATAGAACTCCGTCTTATTGCGGAGGCTGTCGATATTTTGGTGTGTGTCACATGTTTTGTGCTCTATAGTCATGTGATAGCCATCCAAGCGTACAATCCAGCGACTGATATATCTCTGATCCATCGAACAAACTTTTAGCTAGGCAAGAGCTCGATTGTCAACTCGCAACCTAAAGGGAGCATTCCCTAAGTAGGCTCTATACTTTACCACAAAAGTAAATACTTCGAACATCTCCAATTTAGGTGCACCATATTTCATTTCGGTGTCGCTTAGAACTTTGCTCCCATAGGTTATGGGTCGGAGAACAGTCATTCCATTCCGCTCTTGTTTTTGATGGAGTATGCCCGAGATAAGAAAACTGATGCGTCTGTGTCTGGCACAAATATCTCTTTTTCGGTCGACATACCGAGGACCGGAGCCTCGCAAAGTTCGCGTTTGATATTTTAAAAAAAACTTGAGCCTCGTCAGTCCAGCTGAATTTCTTGCCCTTATTTCGCATCAACTGCTGCATAGGTTATATTTTGTCGGCATATCAATTGTGTGACGGTTTTTGGTGCCTTTCAGGTCAGCACTGCTTCAACCGCTTCAGGATCTCGTCTGATTCCGTGCTTGTCTACAATTCGACCCAGATACTTTTTAGAATTACTCAGGAACTAACGCTTGGAGTGATTGCATTTCAAGCCGGCCAGTTTCATGCAAATAAATACTTCTTCCATTCTCTATGTGATCCTCCAAGGTTGGTGCCGCAATCACAACGTCGTCAACGTAAAACATTATGAAGTTTCCGTAATTCTTTGTTACATTCGTGAGTGGCTGGGCCATCAACCGTTGAAAGGTAGCCGTTGCATTGCATAGTCGAAGCGGCATTCTTCTCCACTGGAACATTCTCATTCCTGATGCAAAGCCTCGATCCTGTTTCCTGAGGGCCACTTGCCAAAATGCAGAGCGCAATAACCAACGTCGTAACCAATTTTGCGTCTCCCAACTTCGAGAGATTTTCATCGATGCGGGGGATCGGAAATGCATCTTTTATCGTTACTGCATTCAGGTAGCGAAACTCACAACAAAACTCAAGTTGCTCCCTTTCTTCTTAGCCATGACCACTCGACAGGCCCACGGGGTCTTCGATGGCTCAATCATGTCATATTCCAATAACCTTTCAATTTCTTCCATGCATTCTTCTGACTTATTTGGGTCATTCTTCTAGGTTTTCCCTGTGAGGTACCGAATCCTCTACTGTCTCTATCTCAGTTTCTACAAAATTGCAAAAACCTATCTCGGCTTTTGCTTCGAAAAAACGTCTGCGTTCCGATTCAATACTGCTCTAAGATAGTTCTGTTCATTATCCGATATCTTGCCTTTCATGTGTTCTATTTCAGGTAGGACTTGTTTGTTTGCCGCTAATTCTGTGTATGTTGGTCGTTTGCATCGTTTGTCTATGGTTTTTCGGAAAACACTTTTTAAAAAGACTTCATTTCAGTTATTCTCTTCAGTATACAGTCATGGTTGGCATGTAATGGACACTCAGTTGCTTTGAATCTCTTCAAGTTCTCCAAACTCTGATACTCTGTGTTTAGAGGAAATGCATTGCCAATCTTCTTTCCACTTTCTTCAACAACACACTCACACATATTCCATTTTTAGTGCGTGAGAAATTTCTTACTAAAATAGATGAGCCCTTAATTTTTGGGTTCGGGACCAGACACACCTTTCTGTTGTTACTAAGTTTATCTAAATTCCTCAAGCTAAACGTCGCCTCTACAGCTTGATTTGGTTTTAACCTAACTTTCCGATCTAGGAAAATTGGCACCTTCGCTTGATTAATCAAAAATTATTAACAGGTTTAATTGCATACTTCCTACCGGATCCTTGATTCGTATCAACCCATCGTTGAGGTCAATCGAAACGACGAAGTTGCGCACGAAGTCGGGTCCGAGGATGAACTGGTCGGATTCGTCCTAGTTTTCGACAACCCGAAAGCAGATCCAGAGATGCCTTCCGCCCAGTTGCCCTGAGATGATGGGAGTTCTTCTGACCACATAGACTGCGCCTTGATTGGCCGCGGCCAGTCTGATTTAGTCGGTATCAAATCCGATCTTTTGAAGCCCATGTCGGTCCTTATGGGCATGACATTGTCCACCGCTTCGGTGTCAACTAGTCTTTTCACAGATAGTTGTCTACAGTGCATGTCCAGTTAGTGTGCTGCCAGATCGGTTTCACAGCCTATGTGGGCCGCATCCTGTTCAATCATGGCATTAAGTCCACATTGTCGTACCATAAGCTCCTCTTGACTAATGGAGATCCTGCCTGCTTTGTCACTTGCATTTGTTACGTAAGCTTTTGTTTATGCCATCGACATTTATCGGAATTGGGTATGGGCCATAGATTCCTATATAAAGTGCATCTACTTTCATCGGTCTCGGCCCAGCTGTTCTGAGTAACGCTATCACAGCCCTAGTATCCAAATCGCGATCTTCTTCCTTCAGGTAGTCTGCATAGATATCCAGGTGTACCAGGGTGGTTTCCGACGGCTCACTCAAGTTCTTCACCACCTGATGACCCGCGACAGATATGATTGACCTTATCTAGCTTCGTTCTCTTGTCATACCAGTTGTAATCCCTGAGACGGCATTCAACTTCAAACCCCGTTTCTTGGGTTCCCAGTTGTCTTCCTCTTATCACTGTCTTCTCTAGGGTATCCAGTTTCTCGCGCAACTCTGTATTTTCCAGGTCAGACCTCACCCAACTTTTTTCGCAGCTTACTCTTGTTGAACCTTCTGTAATGCGGCTGTCCGAGCCGCCTGGTCATAATCTAGCTTGAGCGCGCTAACTGGTTCAGCCTCCATGCTTGAGGCAGTCGCGTCATTCGGGAAGGTCTTCAGCTTCTTAGTTGTGGATGTGCCTTGTGTCACTTCTTTCTTCCGCGGCTCAGCTTCGTTCATCAGGCGTACTCGACTAGCTTTTACTATTGAAAGAGCCTTTTCGTGGCGTTGATACTTCGCGTCCGCTACTGCATCCCAAATTTGAGAGCAGTCCGATTCGGAATCTCTTTCCAGATTGCAAAAGAAACATCTTGGTCCATATTTCTTTATCAGCCCTCTCAGATATTCTTTTTGATCCTCGTCAGTTGCGTCAACGTGGTCAAAAAAGTATTGAATCGCTTTCATGTTTTGTTTATAACTGGTTTTGTTTATAACTGGCGAATCACAGTTAGGGCATGACCTCATTTTGTCCATGGCATCACGAGGTTTATATCAACCAGACTTGTGCCGGTGTTCGTTCCGCTGCAGTTGCCGTAATTGTTGTAGCGATTCTAAGCCCTTGGTTATATGAGTAGATATATACGCAATTTCATGCGCAAATTATCAAACATGGGCACGGATTCCGCTGACAATGTAAAATGGGTGTCCAACATGGTCTTCAGTTTATCGCTTTTTACTCCCTCCATAAATTTCGAGGCTATGGCTAAGTTCCTTTCTGAGATTCTCTCGTATGAGTTACTTCTCCTTCTGAGCAGTTCGAGGTCATCCAAAAAATTATCAATGGACTCATCATCTCTTTGGCGCCTCTTTCCAAACTTCATCATTGCCTGATGCCCCTGCACACCCGAGTTGAAACGATTCAGCAGCATGTTGAAAATTTTGTGTACACTGTCATGTTCATTTGTCCTTTTCACCATCACACAGATTGGGGCGGCGTATTCTAACTTGCTCGTCAATGCGCTACTTTCCTGTTTCTTCGAGATATTTTCTTCCTCAAAGTGTAACTTCTTGATCTCTATCGAAGTATCAAGGTAGCCAACTCACTCATATTTGTACCACTTCGGTTTCTTGAGTGTCCTTCGCGACCCTTCTCCTTTCTCAGTAGAATTCAAAGCTTACATTGAAGTGCACATCGTAGTATCATGCAAAATAGTGGTCAATTCTGGAAACGACATGACATGCGGCACTGTGGGCAAACGTGCCCCTGATGTGGCTTCCGCCTCTGGTGTGATTGGATCCGTCCAACCTGCTCTCGGCGCGGCTGCCCTAGGTCTCTCTCTATGGTTAGGCTCCAAATTTGTTCTGGATCTCGGGGGATTCTTTGCATGCCTGGGGGCTCTGAATCCGTCAGCAGCCTGCCGCGAGTTTTCCCTTGGACCGGAACAATTTTCTGGGTTGCTGCTGCTCAAGAGTTCGTCAAGCTTCCGCATCATAAGCTCAGCCTTAGCATCTAATCTCTTCTCCAAGTTTGTCATAATTTGAAGTGTTGTCATGATGGTTCAACAGTTGCTCGATCTCCCGTAGCATTCTGCTGTCTCTTTCTTCACACTCCCTGGTAGCTGGGCAAATCTCTCCGCAAGGCACTGATCGGTGTTTTGAATCAACTGAGCCTGGTCGCTTTTTACTCGCAATTTTGCGTCTTTCAGCTCGTCTCTTAATCTCTCATGGTCCTGTCGAGCCCTCTCCTCCACTCGGTCGACTATTTTTGTCATATCTTGCTGCAGCTCTTCAAGGCCTGTCATTACAATGGTGAAGATGCCTCTCACATCTCTGGCCGTTCCCAACACTGTGTTCAGACCTAGAGACGATGACATCAATTGAGCTTGTAGCCTAGTATTCGATGACATACCACCCTTCTGCTCGCCTATCGACATCATCAGCCTATGGAATGTCGAGGACGCTCCCATCGTTATCTCATCTGATGTCGGTCTTGATGGCAAATTGCACATTGCTTTCTTATTCTTCTCTTTTCTCGGGCTAAATCCGTGTCCGACTGCACTGGTCCTGGTTGGTCGAAGCCAGAATACAGTCCATCAGCTTGGAGCGATATCATGCGTTCGTCATACAAGATTTTAAATCTCTTTTTTGCTCCTGAGCTCGATTTTCCTTCCCTGGGACTTATGCTCGACATCATCATGTTCTTAATCTACTTGGCCAGAGAGGATTTCTTCTTTCTCCGACTACTGTTCCCGATCTCCGATCTAGAAGTCCCTTTGAATAAAAGTTCGTCTCCTGCATCGGCCTCAGAACTCTTCGATGTCTTTCATTGATTCTTTCCCGCTCAAAGTCCTCTCCGGGCCCTTTCAGTTCTTCGTGATGATGGCGGTCGGGTCGAATCAGCGTTTGTTTCCCTACCTCGAAGGGATCAGTTGCTGTTACCTTTTTGCCATTCTGCCAGATTAACACAGCGCAACCTTCCGGCACGACACGAAATTCGAAATAGTAGCCTTAGCAATAAAAAAATGTTGCGAAGGAGGTTTGGAATATTCTGAAATTTTAATTTTTAAAAATTCGATTTGTGACGTCACATTTCTCAGAAATGCAAAAACTGCCATTTTGAGCCAGAAAGTGACAAAAATAGAACAACAGCTGAAATAGTGAAAATTAGTCGTACGCGAACGATAGAAAAATCGAAGCCTATTATTGTTACGATCACTCATGATAAGACAGCTAAACAGAGAAAACAGGTGGAAAGGAGGCTTCAGTGGAGAAGTAGTAGAGAGCAGTACCCTCCCGTGCCACGAATTGGGAGTAAAAACGACGTTGTTACAGCGAAATCACGGAAGCGGCGGCTCGGCCCCCCAGAGACAGTAATATGGTGAAGGATTATAAAGAACTGATTTTTTAGCTACTCTGATGCCATAAACAATTTGAATTAACACCGGTATTGATTGATATTTAAGAATTTGAGTAGCTAGAAAGAGGAAATCGTCATTCCATCCTTAATGGTTTAATATAGAACTGTCACCAAAAACATAGTAAAATAAGCATATTTGAGCCGTGATTTTAATAGCAATCACGTAGTCTGAGGATCCGGGACCCAGCTATGTGGTTGAGTTTGCATGTAAACGAAAGCTGATTAAAAGTCGTTTGACTGATGGCCTAAAAATAGTAACTTTTTACATAGCCCGAGACAGACCAGACAATCAACTGGCTAGGTCGAGACCCGAAAAACGAGTAAAATTTAAGTAACTGATGCCGGCGAGTCATTAATAGGTACTTTTTCTACGCTCCGTGACTGTGTAGTATTTGGGCGAATGTTACATTGACGTTTTTATGGCGCTCCTGGGTGGGCCTTAAAAAAACATACGACCATCATGATCAGCAAACGTTTCAGCGACGAACCCTCCGCTCCGGGCGTATACCCGATTTACAGGCCTTAATGACCTTTGTTGCACTAGAGGGAAGGTGCGGAACCTCCGCCTAGTACTATTTAGCCTTTTAACCTAGTTAACACCGAACATTCCGGCACCAAAAACAATCAAAGAGAAAGCTTAAAACCGCACAAAATAGTGTATAACTAAGAAAAAGACAAAAAGAAATTTATCTGAAAAGAAAAAAAAACAAAAAACAGTAAAAATTCTAAAAAAGGTCAAAAACAGTAAAAAGAAAACATAAAATGACATTTTATAAATTCTTTCCGGACGAGATGTGATCTGACTTTCCTATTTGTTGTTGTTTCAGATTGATTTATATCGTTTCTGATAGAAAGGTTGAGTGTTTTGGTGGCGGTTTAGGTATCCTCCCTTGAGTGTTATTCGAGTATTTAAGCATGTTAATGGTGATTTTGCCGGTGACTGGAGGTTAGAGTGGCAAGCTGACCGATGTGTTCCACATTCAACAGGGACATCAGGGACAACATCCACAACGACTGTTTAGTATCATTGAAACAATTTTATTATCGTTTGGGTACTATTTCGTTAAAACTTAAGTGGTGGGGGCACGGTTGGCGCGGTCCGATTGTACCCTCCATCGATTGCAAAATTCCGAGTTAAGGGTCTTAGTTCGGGTATTTTGGTGCAAAGGAGTGTAAAATAAATCTGATTAACGACTACTAATAGGTTATTATCCTTACTATATATTACTTATCTCCTATTTAGACCCGAGAAAACTCCAATTTTGTCGAAACTTACCGAATTTCGACCTAACTGTTGACCCCCAAAATTTTGGATATCCGAGCTTTTCCAAACGGCAAAAGGCTTTGATACTGGAGTTATTACGTATTTCAATCCCTCCAACTAAAGAAACGGCGCCGAAAAAAACTTAGTAGAAGTTGGCGAAAACAAATTTTTTCGATCAAAATTTTTGTAAATTTCCGAACTTCGTCAAAACGTTTTGAGGATCGAGTTTTTGAGTTTTCAGAATTAGAGCAATAATTTTTTGTTTTAGGAGTGTGCTAGCATAACCTGCTCGGTTGCTAGCAAGATTTTTGAGTAACCCTCCAAATAGCTCCGTGGATAGAGCTAGAGTCTTAAAGATTGGAAAAGGAAGGAATCGGAGGGTCCAAATTTGATAGATTTGGCCAAATTTTTGTTTTCAAACTATTTTTGGTCCAAACTTTTGCAATATACCAGAACCGTACGGGGCTACTACGCTCGTTTCAATTGTGTTTAGGCACTTTCACTAAGAATTGCGGAAAAAGTCTTTCAGAACATATATAAGTGAAAAAAGGCCAATTTGATGAACGCGTTTTTGACAATTTCTCAAAGAATAGTTAACCAATCGGGATAATTTTGGTACCATAAGTCGACGTTTTTGACCAATTTACTGGACTGCAACCGTCTTTGGATTGATACTTTCAGGTAAGGAAAATGTTTTCGAATTTGTTGGTTCGGATGGTCCTAATTTTAGGGAATCCTACGGGCGGCAGAAAATTTTTTAAGATAACTTTTTTGTCCTACTGGGAAGGTTGAACGTGTCAGCCAACCTGGTTTCAGGTCAGTTAGACTACATTCGGAGGCTTTACAGCGGTAAAATAATCAGTTTTCTCAATTTTTGGGGAACCCTCCGAAGTAACCCTCCGGAGTCAGCTAAGCTCCTTAGCAACCCTCCTCAGTAGAAATTTTCCACGAGACTCTCCGAAGAAGTTGAAACAGCACCTCACAGAGAATTTTGCTTGTTTTAACACTTTCTGAGACTAGTTGGAGGCCCTTCCAAGTGAGATTTGAAGAAATTTGAAATTTTGAAGGAACCCTCCGATGTTACCATTCGGATGTATTAAGCCTCTTATTGACCCTCCTTAGTGAATTTAAGAGGATCCTCCGAAGTAACCTGTGTGACTAAGGTACCCTCCGAAGCAACCCTCCGAAGTAAGCTAAGTGTCTTAACAACCCTCCTTAATGAAATTTTAGGGGTACCTTCTGGGGCAATTTGAGCAAGTAAAATATTCATTTAGAGTCGGAAAAAAAATCAATTACCAACGGGCGTGCTTATTAGGATTATAAGAGCCCATTTGACCCGGAAATTCGTGATCAACTTTAGATTCCAGATCGGGTATATCAGAAGTACGCGAGCAAATTTTTTTTTGATTGTTATTTTGGTAGTGTGGTTGCCTTGAGCTACTTATTAAGAAAGCTCGGGCAATCCGGGAACACATAAAAGAAGACCTTGATGGTCGTATTAGGCAAATACGCACTCACTTGAGAAGAAGAGTTGTTCCCTGCTCTGGTGCACTTGGGGCGTCCCGGGTGTGGGAGAGCTTTTCCATAGACTTTAGAAATTTTCGATCAGAGGTTGCCTTGAGCTACTTAGTAGGAGAGCTCGGGCAATCGCAGGACACCTAAAGGAAGACCTCGGTGAGTGTATTAGGCAAATACACACTCACTTGAGAAGACTGTGTCCTGGGCTTCGTTTTTCTGGAGAGTTCCAATTGAGGGAAGTCTTTTTCTCTAAGACTAAGTTTTAATTATCTGTTACTGAAACCATCCCTGCTCTTTTATAAAATATTATTTGATCTTCAACGAGGCGGTGATTTGATACGAGTGTGGCAGTAAGATTGATACTAAACGAAAGGTCGCTGTCACCAATAGGTTGTTCTTATCTCGTTATCAGTTGTGTTTTGTGTATTGACTATATCTTGTGAAAATCTTGTCATACTGTTATACTAAGTAAATGAGTAGAGTCGGTAATATCTAGACACTAAGTAGGCCCTTTGTGTAACTTGTATTGAGTCGCTTATAGTGTCTCTACGAGATCAAATGTATATTTTTGATACTAGAGGACTCGAGTGAGTAGACTTGAGAAAAGTTTTTTCGAATTTTATTTTGAAACTTGTGCATTGCCGTCGAAATCTTATTTATCACGTAGCATGCAGCGCAGGGAATCGTTAGGGACAACAACTAAGATTCCCAGGCTGAGTACTGGGACTAACGAAAGTTCAAAACGCGGCGTAGCCAGTCCACGGTTAGCAGCATTTCCGATGTCTTTGCTGATGAAGCAACGACTAAAGGTCAGGCTGGTCTTTCAGTGAGCTGAATGAAACTGAGAAGCGAGAAGAACTTCGATGGCAACCAAGGGCAAAGTGGTGAGACCGGACAGGCGAGCGAGACGCTTACAGACCCCTTCCAGGAAGGAGAGCAAACGCTGATCCGACCTGACTACCACCATTACGTGGACCTGGAAAAGCCAGGCGAGGACTTTGAACGGGAGGAAGTTGGAAGAACGGAAGAGGCCTCGGAGCGTTCCGAGTTTGAACCGCGAGAGGAAGTATTTTTCTGGGGAATGTCCAAATCAGATACCAAGGTTAACAAGTGGAGAAAAGAACAATCACCTCTGGTCAAGCAGAGCAAGAATGCGATGATGTCAAGTATAAGTCCGAGTGAAGAACAAACGAGTTCGAAAGCCAAGAAAAGCTGGAAGTCTTTTTACGATGAGCGCATGGCGTCACTACAAACTGAAGCTCTATCTTTGAGTTATGACCATCCGGAGATAGCCCATCCGGATGTGGACTTCACGCCGTGCCCAAGGAATGACATGAGCAGGAAGGCGTTGTCCACCTCGCCGACCTGGCCCATCCTCGTCGTTCGACAGGTTGATGATAACGATGGGCAAGCAAAAGGGCGTAGCGTCATCGAGTACCAGGTTGCAACCGCAGTTGACCTCATCTTCTCTGGGCTTAACCCCGGCATCGGGGGCGACTGGTGATATAAGTGACATGTTCGCTGGCGTAACTACAGGCCTTGAAGAATGGCGACGGTACATGACTAAGAGATTAGATCGAGTCGAGAAGAGAGCTGACCAGGTTCAAGAGAAATTGCGAGATGAGCTAAAAAAAAAACGTGAAGTCGCAGGCGAGAGTCGACCAGGCTCAATTGATTCGCAACATCGATCAATGCCTGGCGGAGAGCTTGGCTCAAGCAACCAAGGTGTCAGAGGAAAGAGAGGTTAGGATGACAAGAGAGATCGAGCGATTATTGAACGATCACGACAATACCTATGCTCATGCGATGACTAGCCTGGAGAAGAGGTTGAATGTCAAATCTAACTTGATGATGCGGAAGCTTGACGAGATCTTAAACTGGAGCAATCAGGAGGAGCGTTCCGCCCCAAGGGAGCGCTCACGACAGGCAAACGATGGAGACGGAGCACGCAGGTATGCCGGGGCCCAGCAAAGCTCGAGAACGACTTATGGATCTAAGCATAGAGAACGGCCCAGGGCAGCCCCATCGAGGCCAGGTTGGACAAACCCGGTCCCGCCGGAGGCAGATGCCAACCCGGAGAGAAGATTGCCCACTGTGCCACAAGTCATATCAGTGCCAGATCTGACTATGGTCTCGCAGGACACAACAATGTATGCTTCGATGTTTGAGCCTCTGATTAAATCGCTTGAAACATCCATCACCAAGCTCTCGAAGTCAACCGAGAGAGGAGAGAGGTCAAGAAGGACACTTAAGAAGCTGAAGTCATGCAAGGACGAGTCAGATGGCTGCATCGATACTTGGATAGAGGTGATGAAGTTGCACTTTGAAGAAAAGAATCTCTGAAAGAAACAGGAATGCAGCGCATTGACAAGCAACCTGGATGGTACCGCCCTAAATTGTGTAATGGCGAAAAGGGCCAATGAACGAGACAGCGCTCGCAAGATATTCGACATCCTACTGAATCCTTTCGGCTCTGGAGTACAAGGGCATCAGGCTATGGTGAAGTATGAAAAGAGGCGTCAAAGAGATGACGAATCCATAGGCAAATTTTTGGACGACCTTGAATTACTCAGAAGGAGAAGCAATCCCGATGAGAAAATATCAGAGCGAAACTTAGCGATTGCCTCGAAGTTCATGGATGGAGTACAGAGTGGTGAGCTGAAAACCATACTAGCCACACACTTCACCCTGTCGCTTGACCAGGTACCCACGCCCAATGATTTGCGTACGAAGTCGCGTGAGTACTTGCTCATAAACCGAGGGCGCAAAACCGTTACAACAATTATCGCAACTACAGCGGAACAAACACTAGCGCGAACTCCAGTTGGTACAGACCTAGATAATGACGGCATAGATAAGAGGAGGTTCAGTGCGAATTGTGGCTCGATGGACCACCATGTTTCCGCCTGTTCTGCTGCTAAACAGAACATGAAAGCGATAGGCTACTTTCTCGCTGACATTGATGCGACCGACCGACGATGACCATGAAGAGTACGTTAGAGGACTCATAATGAAGTATGGACCAAGGTGCTTCTTCTGTAATTTGGAGGGTCACTTCAGGTCGGATGGCACTCAATTTTGGGATGCGGTGACGGACGTGAAACAACCCCGCCATGAAGAGGCGCTTTCGGGCGTCAATGCCAGTCGAGCACGTCTGATGAACGAGGCTGAGTCTCGGAGAAAAGAGACGACACCGAGCATATTTACCACTAAGAATGTGAAGACATTGCCTGATGAGGTGATAGCCTCGAGCCTGGAGGCAGAATCGGCCGGCCAGCTCAAGGTGGATTATGGCTTAGCGGCGCTGACTGCATTACAGAACGTCCAGCAGGAGCTAGCCAAGAAAGAAGTTGAGCAGTGGGTGAGGTCGGAACTAGAAAGCAAAGATCTTCGGGAAAAAACTGACATTCTGGGAAAACAACGGAAGAAGGAGACAAACAGGAACCCAGAAACCGGGACTAAATCTGAATGTTATATCGGGTAAAACCTTTGGCATGACGAAAGAAGGAACGAAGATAATGTCCATTATTTCAGTCGCAGGACACCAGGTGGTCAAGAACTTCAGTGAACCGTCCGAGATCACGCTGGTACACCTGGACATTTATGCGGACTACCTGAGGAAGAAGGATCCCAAGTTGGACTCCAGGGCAGTGCGAGCTCTGCTCACGACAGGAGGTCCAAGGCTAATGAAACTAGATGGACGTTACATCAAAGTCCATGGCCCAAACTCGATTCTGATGAAAGTGGACCGCATTAACATCTACACGAAGGCTCACGTAACTGATGCAAGTGACCAAGTAGGCAGGATATACATTGGTCGAGAAGAGCTTAAGGTGCGACGAATCGGACATAACTCCATGCTTGAGCAGGATGCAGTTCACATAGGTTGCGAAGCTGATCTGGCAGCACATGTGCTAGATGTGCAGGGCAGACAACTTTCAGTAAAGGGACTGTTAGACACGGGAGCAATGGTCAGTGTCATGCCAGTCAGCACCTGGACTGATATGGGCTTCGACAGGTCGGATCTGATACCGACAAACATCAGACTGCCAGCTGCAAATCAAGGAGCAATCTATCTGACAGGACGGACCCCGATTATATCACTGCATTAACTGCAGCTTGGAGAAATACATCTTTATATGAGCTGCCTGGTGGTGGAAAAATTGGACGAATCCATTCAATTCATCCTAGGAAGGGACTTCGTACGCAACTTTGATGTCACGATCGACCTCAAAGACGAGTTGATCAGGATCAAAGATCCGATCCTGAGAGGAAGTATGTAAAGAAACCCCTTAATAAGATCTTAATTAACCAGGCAAAGGTGCCAATTTTTCTGGATCGATAAGTTAGATTGAAACCAAACCAAACCGTGGTAGCGACATTTAGGATGAGGAATCTAAATGAACTCAGTAATGACAGACAGGTGTGTCTGGTAATAAATCCAAATGGTAACAGCTCGGCTATTTTAGGAAGAAATTTCTCACTCACTCAGAGCGGACTGTGTGTGAGTGTGTTGTTGAACACAGAATCAACCGCAGTGACAGTACAGAGGGGAAAGAAACTTTGCTACGCATTGCCTCTGAACACAGACTTTCAGAGTGTGGAGAACTTGAAAAAGTTTGATTTAACTAATTGTCCCTTGCATGCGAATCGGGAATGTATACTGAAGACAATAAGTGAATTGAAATCTTCTAAGAAATCGTTTTCAATGAAATTGGAGACAGATGATGGGTTGTCTAGTTGTTCAAATTTTCCCGAAAGACCAACGGAAACAGAGGTAGCAGCAAAAAAACATGTCCTGCCCGAGATAGAATATCTGAAGGGTAGAATACCAGACCAAGAACTAGATTCGCTCAGGGCGGTGCTAAATCGGAATCCAGACGTTTTTTCAAAGCATAAGGCCGACATAGGTTGCTGCAATTTTGTAGAACACGAGATTGAGATAGAAGAGGGCTCGGTACCTCATAGGTAAGGGGCGAGGAGAATGATCCCACATAAATCAGAAGCGTGCAGGAAAGAGATGTTAACGGAGTACGATGATCGAGCCGTCGAAGTCCCCGTGAGCTTATGGCGTGGTCATGCCTAAAAAGAAAGGGGGCAACTCAGATTTTGTTGTGATTTCAATTACTTGAACGCAGTGACGATAAAGGACGCATACACGATTCCCCGCATCGATGAGAGCCTCTCCAAGTTGGGGGACGCTAAGTTCTGGCAATTGCCACTAAGAAAGCAAGATCGTGAGAAAACGGGTTTCGCGTGCAAGCTGGGATTGTTCCAGTGGAAGAGGATGCTGTTCGGATTGTGCAACGCGACCGCCACATTCCAGCGACTGATGGCCCAGGCACTCACGAGTGTGACAAAGAAAAATTGGAACCTCATCATGTGTTATGTCGATGATGTCGCGATAGCAACACCAACCCTGGAGGATCATATAGAGATGTTGGATGAGTTGTTTACTTGCATGAAACAGGCGGTATTAAAGTGCAAACCCTCCAAGTGTGAAATCCTTAGAGACTCAATAAAGTATCTGGGCCGCCTTGTGGATAGGCATGGAGTGAGACCGGATCCCGAAGCGGTCGAGGCGGTATTGACCTGGATGGCACCTAAGACAGATACACAACTGATGAGCTTTTTGGGGTTTGCTAACTATTATCGAGAGTTCATCAAAGGATACGCCAATGAGAAATAAGGGCAAAAAATTCACTTGGACTGATGAGGCACAAGTATCATTTGAAAACATTAAATGTGAACTTTGCGAGGAACCGGTCCTCGGTATGCCAACAGAGAAGGGGATGTTTGTATTAGAAACGGATGCATCAGTGGTTGCGATATCAGGCATACTTCACCAGGAGCAAGAGTGGAACGGGAGAACGGTTCTCCGTCCGACAGCCTATGAAAGTAAGGTCCTGAGCGATACTGAGATGAAGTACGGCGCACCGAAAACGGAAATGTTCGCGGTGATCACTTTCGTGGAAAAATACAGCGCCTACTTGGGGGGTGCTGCTCCCTTCAAGTTGCGTGTAGATAGTCGTGCCCTTACCAGGCTGAAAACCTACTCGATGGACCAAAGACAAGCACCAGAATGCACCGTTACAAGCACCAGAATGCTGATAGCCTCAGTAAAAAGACAGAATTCTAAGAGCGCCTAGAAGAGAAGCCGGCCAATCAAGCAGAAATCAACGACCGATTTTCATTTCTAGATAGTGAGACCTACGATAAACTACCACTCACCAGGTGGCTGGACAAGTCAGGGCACCCCATACCAGGACACCCTGAACTTCCGATGGAGACGGCTGCTCAAATAAAGGTATTGGCCAGGGGTGATCCTGTCCCGCTGGATCTGCTAGACCGATCCAATCTGGTGCAGCAAGAGCTTACCAGGCTGGGTATAAAGAGCATAGCCCTGCTAAATAGGACAGTGAACGTGGCGCCGTACGTCATGGGGAAGCTTCATGACTTGCTGGATAGAGAAGTGGCTAGGCATGATCGTGAGTGGATGGAAACCATCCAAAGATTGACCGTCACTGAGAGAACAGAGATACGGCAAGGGACCATTCGCAGTCGAGATGTTGAATGGTATTGCTGGTCGATAGTGAACCAGCTGGTAAACTCAATGCCGAAGGATGTCTTGTTGAGGACTTCGTTCACAGAACATGGGACATCGACCCAGGTCCAAGCCACTGAAGAAGTCAGGATCAAGTCGAAATTCAGCTTCACGAGAAAAGTACAATTTACGGATGCAAGGGAAGAGTACGAACCGAGCTTGGATTGTTCATCCGGGGACGAGAC
This sequence comes from Symsagittifera roscoffensis, assembly GCF_963678635.1. NCBI lineage: Eukaryota > Metazoa > Xenacoelomorpha > Acoela > Convolutidae > Symsagittifera > Symsagittifera roscoffensis. The sequence continues at coordinate 50,312,448 of NC_087063.1, read as the reverse complement.
AATGTCCGGGGATTCAGGCACTTTCGCGCCCGTACAGGACGACTTGTCCGGGGAGACAAAGTTGGGACCACCAAAGGACAGAAAGTTTTCCGGGTAGCCGGGTTCAAAGCGACCAAGGAACAAAGTTTTGTCCGGGGAGTCGAGAAACATCACAGACAGATCGGAACATAATGACGTGGAATCCATCGGCTCGAGTGATGACTCGAGGCCCCAGTACTAGGAGAACACATCGGAGACTACTTCCAATTCTGATGTTTCGGAGATTAAGATTCATTCCTTGTTGGTAGAATGGAGACAGCGCAGGCTGGACCGGGAAATGCATCAGGACCCGGACAGAGACAGGTATACCTCTGATGAGGAGGGCACTGTAGTAGATAATACCGCAGATGAGCTTGAACTGATAGCGGTGTCGAAAAGCCCAACCAGATTACTGCCATATGTTACGGTCGTCCGTACCAATCTGGAGCCATCTCTGCAGGAAGCAACACCTTTGAAGAAGATATAGTGTGTCAAGTTGATGGATGATGCCCATACCCCGGAGGTAATAAGCGGACAATTGAACGTGGTAAAGACATATCTAAAAGCCAGATACCGGCTGTCGGATCTCCTAAGGGCTCAACGGAATGATAGAATGACGAGCAATCTGAAAAGATGGATCGAGAACGGGGCACCTGACTAAGGAGATTTGGAGGAAGACGGCTATAAAAATTTGAAGCAATTTTACATGAAGAGAAAAGATTTGTTGTACTTGAACCAAGAAGGAATCGTAGCCTGTAAACGCAAGGAAGAGGACAAGGTCCTTTACAAGTATAACTCAATAGTGTTACCGCAGTTATACCAGAACGAGTTGCTTTTTGATCAGATGGGCCATCAAGATGTGGACAAAGTGTACAGCAGGATACAGAAACGATTCGAATGACCTGGTTTGAAGAAGGCTTGTGAAAAGTGGATCACTGCATGCTTGTCGTGTCAACCGGCGAAGGACCCCAGGAAACTTAGGTCCCTCCTGCAGTCAATAGAGTCATCGGGATTCAACGAAATAGTGCAAATTGATCATTAGAAAGTATGCATGATAGCCACGGGCTACAATCAGGTGCTGGTAATGATCGATCATTTTAAGAAATATAGAGAGGCAGCCCCCTGCATGACAGCATCAGAGGAAGAAACGTGCGATCACTTGATAATTGTGTGGATAGCGAGGCACGGCTACCCCATCACATTCCAATCGGATAATGGCAAAGCAATCGTGGGTGATCTCACGAATGAGTTAATGAAGAGGTCGCAGGTGGCACAGGCCCACTCGACCACTTATCACCCACAAACGAATGGCCTAGTTGAAAGGCAAAATCGCACGCTGGTATCCATTTGGGAGTTTATTGCTCACGCTACATGGATGACTAGGATAGACACTTGCCGCAAGTTATGGGCGCTTACAACAGCAGAGAGCATTCCAACACGGGAATAAGTCCGCATATGATGCTAACTGGTCACGAAAAAGCTCTTCCGTTAACGTTCTTCTACCCTGAGTATGAGGGAAAGAAAACAGCACCGCGAACGTACGTGCGTGATGTTATTAGAAGGCAGCTGGACCTCAATGACTTATTTAGGAGGAACACGCAACAGGCGCAAATTAGACAAAAAAGGAGATTTGATAAAAGGACGGCAGATGCAAGAGCCTACTCAGTTGACAATTACATCTGGGTGTTCCAGGAAGTAGTTCTACCATAAGGAACGAAAAAAATATTAAAAAATGGCGCGGCCCATTTCAAATAACAGAAGTGCACCAAGGAGGTCGTTTTTATCGTTTTAGCACCGGAAGAGCAGCCCATTACGAAAACATCAAACCGCACAATGCCTCATCAGAGGACTGGTGCATCCCAGCGGACATGCAGGAGGGAGACTTTTTGATAGTGGATCCTGCTTGTGAAGTGAATGAAAGAGGTACGCGCGACAAAAACGACGGGAATAAGGTGGTAGATATTTGCGATCTGCCACTGGACCTGGAGTTGACCGAGCGAGTGGAGGTGGACGACGAAACTCTACCCTATGCCGAAGAGGACTGGGACTGCCCAGAACAAACTGAAATTGACAAAAGAGTACAGCCTGACTTTTCCTTCACCATGGAAACGCGCCAGAGCAAGAGAGGAAGGAACAAGAAGAGGTACAACCCGTATGGCGAGGATTTCGTCAATGACAGGATAGTTTTAAGCAATATGATGGAATCTCTGGTGGGACTGGATGAAGTAGCGGTGCCAAAAGAGATCGACTTGGTCAATGACATGGATCAGGTTTGGATCGACGATCGCTCCGAACCAGAAGTAGAGTTCGAACCAGAGGTGAATCAAGAAATAACGAACTTGCGAGGGCTCGAATGGCTCCACGATCTGCCGGCAGATCCTAAAGAGACAATCTTGACGATTCAGGATGTCGATAAAGACGGCATCAAATACGTCAGCCATGACAATACCGAGTCCAACTGGGTCCCTCAAGATGGCCCTCTACGCGTTCCGCAATCCAACCTCGATCTGCTCGACTTTAGGCGATCGACGGGGACGTCGATGGATATTTTTGTCCGGGGAGTGGGAGTAGGACTCACCCACACCGAAAACCTGATCATTAAAAAATTTTAAATCGGCAAGGTAAAACCGGAGAACTGGAAACGGAAGGCGAGAACGCTGAAAAACCACCTTTTGGACAAAATTTTGAATCTTATTTTGACTTACCGAACCATTATTCAAAACAAATTGCCATAACGGACAGCAATTTCATACTCACGGAACGTACATGCGCTATAGCGATAACCGCGGATGTAAGCTGCGGCTGACTTTAAAAAAGAGTATAAGTGTATCGAGTTTTTATGGAAACAGAGGCCTGGTGTGGGAGGGATGATAGCGCTGCCCCTGTTGCATCACAGATACCAGGGAAATATTTGTGTTTCCTGGTTACTAAGGCCACTGATAAGCTACACGTGAATCCAGAGAGCTTGGTATTGGCATGGACTCGACTTAGGGATTTTTGGTTGAGAGAGGAGTGACCTCTCTTTCGTTACCAGTCTATGATCCCACAAGGGGAAAGCTACATCCGAGAAGGTTATATGCCTTTGTACACGTGATATTTTCGGAAACTGACATAGAGTTTTACTTACATAAAAAGTACTATCTGAGCAAATGCTAGGAGTTGCATTCGGCGATAAGAGCTTTTTATTAATTTTACTTTATAGGCATTAGGATTAAGTTTTAGGCAAGCTAATAGGGATTATGTTTTTATGTAATAGTGTGAATATGTGATGCTTATATGTTATGTTATAGTTAGGTTATGTTTTATGTGATGTTTGTATCATCAGAGACCTGGAACTTTCCAGGTAGTGAAGGTGACAGCGCTCATTTGTGTTACCTCGATAAGGTTGCAGGAGGACGATCCACTTTGGTGCTAGTTTTTAGATCAAAAACAAAGGAGAATTTCAATGGATACTTTTAAAAAAAATGTGAATGATTTTTTATCCTGGAAATGTGATGGCATGAAATGATGGTTTTAAGTCGTGACTTGCTTTTTAGATCTTGATTGATCCAATTTTGTTTATTGAATTTAACAAATCAAAAGGACACGACGACGAAAGGAACACGATAGAAAGATGGGTGTCACGAATCATTTGATGGAATTTCTCTCAGCGAGTCTAGGAGCGACTCTGGATGATATTTATCAGCGGTTTGTGTTTATGTTTGTGGTTAGGACGAGAGGGTCGAGGGAATCGCGTTAGGACGAGAGGGTCGAGGGAATTGCCCCACGGAAGTAGTGTTGATGCTGGCCTTCGGTGAAACCGGGACCGCCGAGAGAGGTCGAAACCGACTGATGAGATGGCGGCGAGGAGAAATGTCTGGCCACGACTTGGCTCGTGAGCCGGGAATAGGCGAGCAGAGGGATCACCAGCTAGGTGAGATACCCCTGCCTGTTCAACCTGTACAGCCGCTCATCGGAGCGAAGAGACTACTTGATGGGCCTGGCGCATCACACTCAGAAGATTCTCCAACAGCTGTTTCTCCGCTGAAGTGAGTGAGGATGAACGAGATAGAGATACAGACCTCGGAGACGATTGAAACGTTGGAGAAGAAGGTTAAGGATCAGAGCGAGCTGTGTGACAAGCTGCAGGAGTACAGGACAATAGCTCGAGAAAGAGTCGAATCGAAAAGGAAGTTCGAAGATCTGCAAATTGCCTTCTATATGGCAAGGGTGAGCCAAGTGTCACCAGAGTTTCTGGCGAAGATGATCTCCTCGGAGGAATCCAGGGTTACACGTCCCAGGACGAAGGCACAGGAGATGTGCGCACCGAGAGAGCCCGAGGCTCCTCAGCAGACATCACATCTGCTCTGAACCCGAGAAATACGATACTGGATCCTTCAGACACCTATCTGGCTCCCCAGTTTCAAGAATCATTCAATCAGGTGGCCAGAGCAGCGATGAATGAGATCAACAGGACCACTGGTCGGACGCTGGGTAGGGTCGTCCCTTTCCAACGCCTTGATCGTTCCTCAAGTAGCTCGGAGCCAATACCTCGAGCCATAGTACCAACGGGGACTACACATGGCGGAACGACTCAGAAATCTCGCGCAGTTGAAATCAGGAAGAACCTAAAGGTACGCAACCAGTTCGTGCAAGTAGCCGCGGAGCATTCTCGAGCTTGTTTGAGCGGCATGGGCTGGAACCCCGCCAAAAGCAACCAGGCAGTTCCCCAGGGAGTCGTCATGTGGTTGTAGGAGATAGTTCAGTGAGGGATCTGAACGAGATCTTTGTCAATGGTCAGACTACTGTTCTATCTTTTGGAGGAGCTTCCGTGGCTCAGGTCATTAGGATGATGGAGTTCCACGGCGAGGATCACCTAGACACGTTGGTGATAATGCTCGGGACCATTGACGTTTCGAGGGCCCCTGTAACTCCAAAGGGCAAGTGGGAGCCCCTACTGGTCTGCCTTCTGAACGAAGTGAAGGAGAAATACAGGCCCAGACTCGTGGTGCTGTGCACGATACCGCAGAACCCGGAGGTGGGCACGCCGGTGGCGGAATTTATGAACGGCTACGTGACACGGTGGAACGAGATGACCCGCAGTCTGGTGAGAAGCAATCCCAGCGAGCTGCGACTTATGGATCTTGAGAACATGCTGCGCATGATTGATCATCTCGCGCTCACCAGAGATGTTATACACTTTAACACCCAATAAGGGAGACGCTGGATAAACTACGTGTTCTAGACGCAGATAGGGAAAATGGAGCAAGAAATGAGGACAACCAAATCACTGGCTCGGACCAGTTCCAGGGAAATAGTTGTGTTTCCGGGTTACTAAGGCCACTGATAAGCAACACGTGAATCCAGAGAGCTTGGTATTGGCTTGGACTCCACTTAGGGATTTTTTGGTTGAGAGAGGAGTTGCTTCTGGACCGCCGAGAGAGGTCAAAACCGACTGATGAGATGGCGACGAGGAGAAATGTCTGGCCACGACTTGGCTCGTGAGCCTGGAATAGGCGAGCAGAGGTATCACCGGCTAGGTGAGATGCCCCTGCCTGTTCAACCTGTACAGCCGCTCATCGGAGCGAAGAGACTACTTGATGGGCCGGGCGCGTCACACTCAGAAGATTCTCCAACAGCTGTTCCTCCGCTGAAGTGAGTGAGGATGAACGAGATAGAGATACAGACCTCGGAGACGATTGAAACGTTGGAGAAGAAGGATAAGGATCAGAGCGAGCTGTGTGCCAAGCTGCAGGAGTACAGGGCAGTAGCTCGAGAAAGAGTCGAATCGAAGAAGAAGTTCGAAGATCTGCAAATGGCCTTCTATATGGCAAGGGTGAGCCAAGTGTCACCGGAGTTTCTGGCGAAGATGATCTCCTCGGAGGAATCCAGGGACACACGTCCCAGGACGAAGGCACAGGAGATGTGCGCACCGAGATAGCCCGAGGCTCCTCAGCAGACATCACATCTGCCCTGAACTCGAGAAATACGATACTGGATCCTTCAGACACCTATCTGGCTCCCCAGTTTCAAGAATCATTCAATCAGGTGGCCAGAGCAGCGATGAATGAGATCAACAGGACCACTGGTCGGACGCTGGGTAGGGTCGTCCCTTCCCAACGCCTTGATCGTTCCTCAAGTAGCTCGGAGCGAATACCTCGAGCCATAGTACCAACGGGGACTACACATGGCGGAACGACTCAGAAATCTCGCGTAGTTGAAATCAGGAAGAACCTAAAGGTACGCAACCAGTTCGTGCAAGTAGCCGCGGAGCATTCTCGAGCTTGTTTGAACGGCATGGGCTGGAACCCCGCCAAAAGCAACCAGGCACTTCCCCCAGGGAGTCGTCATGTGGTTGTAGGAGATAGTTCAGTGAGGGATCTGAACGAGATCTTTGTCAATGGTCAGACTACTGTTCTATCTTTTGGAGGAGCTTCCGTGGCTCAGGTCATTAAGACGATGGAGTTCCACGGCGAGGATCACCTAGACACGTTGGTGATAATGCTCGGGACCATTGACGTTTCGAGGGCCCCTGTAACTCCAAAGGGCAAGTGGGAGCCCCTACTGGTCTGCCTTCTGAACAAAGTGAAGGAGAAATACAGGGCCAGACTCGTAGTGCTGTGCACGATACCGCAGAACCCGGAGGTGGGCACGCCGGTGGCGGATTTTATGAACGGCTACGTGACACGTTGGAACGAGATGACCCGCAGTCTGGTGAGAAGCAATCCCAGCGAGCTGCGACTTATGGATCTTGAGAACATGCTGCGCATGATTGATCATCTTGCGCTAACCAGAGATGTTATACACTTTAACACCCAGCAAGGGAGACGCTGGATAAACCACGTGTTCTAGACGCAGATAGGGAAAATGAAGCAAAAATTGAGGACAACCAAATCACTGCTCGGACCAGTTCCAGGGAAATAGTTGTGTTTCCAGGTTACTAAGGCCACTGATAAGCAACACGTGAATCCAGAGAGCTTGGTATTGGCCTGGACTCGACTTAGGGATTTTTTGGTTGAGAGAGGAGTTGCTTCTGGACCGCCGAGAGAGGTCAAAACCAACTGATGAGATGGCGACGAGGAGAAATGTCTGGCCACGACTTGGCTCGTGAGCCGGGAATAGGCGAGCAGAGGGATCACCGGCTAGGTGAGATGCCCCTGCCTGTTCAACCTGTACAGCCGCTCATCGGAGCGAAGAGAATACTTGATGGGCTGGGCGCGTCACACTCAGAAGATTCTCCAACAGCTGTTCCTCCGCTGAATTGAGTGAGGATGAACGAGATAGAGATACAGACCTCGGAGACGATTGAAACGTTGGAGAATAAGGATAAGGATCAGAGCGAGCTGTGTGCCAAGCTGCAGGAGTACAGGGCAATAGCTCGAGAAAGAGCCGAATCGAAAAAGAAGTTCGAAGATCTGCAAATGGCCTTCTATATGGCAAGGGTGAGCCAGGTGTCACCGGAGGTTCTGGCGAAGATGATCTCCTTGGAGGAATCCAGGGACACACGTCCCAGGACAAAGGCACATGAGATGTGCGCACCGAGATAGCCCGAGGCTCCTCAGCAGACATCACATCTGCTCTGAACCCGAGAAATACGATACTGGATCCTTCAGACACCTATCTTGCTCCCCAGTTTCAAGAATCATTCAATCAGGTGGCCAGAGCAGCGATGAATGAGATCAACAGGACCACTGGTCGGACGCTGGGTAGGGTCGTCCCTTCCCAACGCCTTGATCGTTGCTCAAGTAGCTCGGAGCCAATACCTCAAGCCATAGTACCAACGGGGACTACACATGGCGGAACGACTCAGAAATCTCGCGTAGTTGACATCAGGAAGAACCTAACAGTACGCAACCAGTTCGTGCAAGAAGCCGCGGAGCATCCTCGAGCATGTTTGAACGGCATGGGCTGGAACCCCGCCATAAGCAACCAGCCAATTCCCCCAGGGAGTCGTCATATGGTTGTAGGAGATAGTTTAGTGAGGGATCTGAACGAGATCTTTGTCAATGGTCAGACTACTGTTCTATCTTTTGGAGGAGCTTCCGTGGCTCAGGTCATTAAGATGATGGAGTTTCATGGTAGCATCACCTAGACACGTTGGTGATAATGCTCGGGACCAATGACGTTTCGAGGGCCCCTGTAACCCCAGAGGGCAAGTGGGAGCCCCTACTGGTCTGCCTTCTGAACGAAGTGAAGGAGAAATACAGGCCCAGACTCGTGGTGCTGTGCACGATACCGCAGAACCCGGAGGTGGGCACGCCGGTGGCGGATTTTATGAACGGCTACGTGACACGGTGGAACGAGATGACCCGCAGTCTGGTGAGAAGCAATCCCAGCGAGCTGCGACTTATGGATCTTGAGAACATGCTGCGCATGATTGATCATCTCGCGCTCACCAGAGATGTTATACACTTTAACACCCAATAAGGGAGACGCTGGATAAACCACGTGTTCTAGACGCAGATAGGGAAAATGGAGCAAGAAATGAGGACAACCAAATCACTGGCTCGGACCAGTTCCAGGGAAATAGTTGTCTTTCCGGGTTACTAAGGCCACTGATAAGCAACACGTGAATCCAGAGAGCTTGGTATTGGCCTGGACTCCACTTAGGGATTTTTTGGTTGAGAGAGGAGTTGCTTCTGGACCGCCGAGAGAGGTCAAAACCGACTGATGAGATGGCGACGAGGAGAAATGTCTGGCCACGACTTGGCTCGTGAGCCGGTAATAGGCGAGCAGAGGTATCACCGGCTAGGTGAGATGCCCCTGCCTGTTCAACCTGTACAGCCGCTCATCGGAGCGAAGAGACTACTTGATGGGCCGGTTGCGTCACACTCAGAAGATTCTCCAACAGCTGTTCCTCCGCTGAAGTGAGTGAGGATAAACGAGATAGAGATACAGACCTCGGAGACGATTGAAACGTTGGAGAAGAAGGATAAGGATCAGAGCGAGCTGTGTGCCAAGCTGCAGGAGTACAGGGCAGTAGCTCGAGAAAGAGTCGAATCGAAAAAGAAGTTCGACGATCTGCAAATGGCCTTCTATATGGCAAGGGTGAGCCAAGTGTCACCGGAGTTTCTGGCGAAGATGATCTCCTCGGAGGAATCCAGGGACACACGTCCCAGGACGAAGGCACAGGAGATGTGCGCACCGAGAGAGCCCGAGGCTCCTCAGCAGACATCACATCTGCTCTGAACCCGAGAAATACGATACTGGATCCTTCAGACACCTATCTGGCTCCCCAGTTTCAAGAATCATTCAATCAGGTGGCCAGAGCAGCGATGAATGAGATCAACAGGACCACTGGTCGGACGCTGGGTAGGGTCGTCCCTTCCCAACGCCTTGATCGTTCCTCAAGTAGCTCGGAGCCAATACCTCGAGCCATAGTACCAACGGGGACTACACATGGCGGAACGACTCAGAAATCTCGCGTAGTTGACATCAGGAAGAACCTAACGGTACGCAACCAGTTCGTGCAAGTAGCCGCGGAGCATCCTCGAGCTTGTTTGAACGGCATGGGCTGGAACCCGCCATAAGCTATCAGGCAATTCCCCCAGGGAGTCGTCATGTGGTTGTAGGAGATAGTTTATTGAGGGATCTGAACGAGATCTTTGTCAATGGTCAGACTACTGTTCTATCTTTTGGAGGAGCTTCCGTGGCTCAGGTCATTAAGATGATGGAGTTTCACGGCGAGGATCACCTAGACACGTTGGTGATAATGCTCGGGACCAATGACGTTTCGAGGGCCCCTGTAACCCCAGAGGGCAAGTGGGAGCCCCTACTGGTCTGCCTTCTGAACGAAGTGAAGGAGAAATACAGGCCCAGACTCGTGGTACTGTGCACGATACCGCAGAACACGGAGGTGGGCACGCCGGTGGCAGATTTTATGAACGGCTACGTGACACGGTGGAACGAGATGACCCACAGTCTGGTGAGAAGCAATCCCAGCGAGCTGCGACTTATGGATCTTGAGAACATGCTGCGCATGATTGATCATCTCGCGCTAACCAGAGATGTTATACACTTTAACACCCAGCAAGGGAGACGCTGGATAAACCACGTGTTCTAGACGCAGATAGGGAAAATGGAGCAAGAAATGAGGACAACCAAATCACTGGCTCGGACCAGTTCCAGGGAAATAGTTGTCTTTCCGGGTTACTAAGGCCACTGATAAGCAACACGTGAATCCAGAGAGCTTGGTATTGGCCTGGACTCCACTTAGGGATTTTTTGGTTGAGAGAGGAGTTGCTTCTGGACCGCCGAGAGAGGTCAAAACCGACTGATGAGATGGCGACGAGGAGAAATGTCTGGCCACGACTTGGCTCGTGAGCCGGGAATAGGCGAGCAGAGGGATCACCGGCTAGGTGAGATGCCCCTGCCTGTTCAACCTGTACAGCCGCTCATCGGAGCGAAGAGAATACTTGATGTGCTGGGCGCGTCACACTCAGAAGATTCTCCAACAGCTGTTCCTCCGCTGAAGTGAGTGAGGATGAACGAGATAGAGATACAGACCTCGGAGACGATTGAAACGTTGGAGAATAAGGATAAGGATCAGAGCGAGCTGTGTGCCAAGCTGCAGGAGTACAGGGCAATAGCTCGAGAAAGAGCCGAATCGAAAAAGAAGTTCGAAGATCTGCAAATGGCCTTCTATATGGCAAGGGTGAGCCAGGTGTCACCGGAGGTTCTGGCGAAGATGATCTCCTTGGAGGAATCCAGGGACACACGACCCAGGACGAAAGCACAGGAGATGTGCGCACCGAGAGAGCCCGAGGCTCCTCAGCAGACATCACATCTGCTCCGAACCCGAGAAATACGATACCGGATCCTTCAGACACCTATCTGGCTCCCCAGTTTCAAAAATCATTCAATCAGGTGGCCAGAGCAGCGATGAATGAGATCAACAGGACCACTGGTCGGACGCTGGGTAGGGTCGTCCCTTTCCAACGCCTTGATCGTTCCTCAAGTAGCTCGGAGCAAATACCTTGAGACATTCTACCAACGGGGACTACACATGGCGGAACGACTCACAAATCTCGCGTAGTTGACATCAGGAAGAACCTAACGGTACGCAACCAGTTCGTGCAAGTAGCCGCGGAGCATCCTCGAGCTTGTTTGAACGGCATGGGCTGGAACCCCGCCATAAGCAACCAGGCAATTCCCCCAGGGAGTCGTCATGTGGTTGTAGGAGATAGTTTAGTGAGGGATCTGAACGAGATCTTTGTCAATGGTCAGACTACTGTTCTATCTTTTGGAGGAGCTTCCGTGGCTCAGGTCATTAAGATGATGGAGTTCCACGGCGAGGATCACCTAGACACGTTGGTGATAATGCTCGGGACCAATGACGTTTCGAGGGGCCCTGTAACCCCAGAGGGCAAGTGGGAGCCCCTACTGGTCTGCCTTCTGAACGGAGTGAAAGAGAAATACAGGCCCAGACTCGTGGTGCTGTGCACGATACCGCAGAACCCGGAGGTGGGCACGCCGGTGGCGGATTTTATGAATGGTTACGTAGATAGGGAAAATGGAGCAAGAAATGAGGACAACCAAATCACTGGCTCGGACCAGTTCGACTGGAGGAGGTAGAGTGAGGGGAATGTGCCGGAATCAATCGCCAATCGCCTCGGGCCCCTGGCAATGGAAACGGGTGCAGCCGCTCCGTTGCTCCAAGCTCGGATGTGAGAGAGGCTGGGGACTGCTCCTCCCCCTAGAAGACAACCGTTGGAGAGCCGACTTGGGAGATCGGTTGATCAGAAACAGACCAGCTCCCAGACCGTGTCTAGGACGATTAACCCGCCCTCCACGGCAACTACTGCTTCTACAGCAAACCCATCGACGAGCGCCATGCCGGCGGAAGGAGTTGAGCCAAGCAGCGTGCTGCTTTGGAACCGGCCAGACCCCAGCGGTTGGGGGCTATATAAAACGGACATGTCAACGAAATTGAACATGAGCACCTTGACTCGTCGAGTGGATGCAAGGAAGATGATGGGTGGAGATGGTCCCACAGTGTCGGGATTATATCGAATGCCGGGCGTGGACTGGCTCTTAGCGAAACAGGAGCAGTTTAGCTCCGCGACTACGCTCAGATTTATGGACCCCGATGGATTGCCTCAGGACAATACCTTTGGACCCAACAACAAGCACCACAAGCTGTATAGGCAGTTCTCCAAACCACCCGGCCAGGCACCTGGCAAGTACTCTAGAGATTATCCCCGATCGACCTCGGTGGAGGGTAACGACAGGAGATACGCGGTACTGAAGGCACCAGTGGTGACAGCCTGTTTGCTGCCTATGATCCTTTGGATAAAAAGGCTGCCAAATATTTGATAGTAGCCAGTTCGGACTATCTCTGCGCGCCCCGTTCTCTCTTTTGGCCGGATGTGATTTTCCTGACAGCGCCTAAGTTAGACTGGGGGAAATCAGCAGGCATGACGATAAGCGTGCAGAGGACGATCAGCATGGGTTCGCAGGCAGGTGATAGTCATTGCCGGCTCGAACGACCACCTGCAGAGCAGAGGGTTGTTGTCCCGTCTGACAGATGGATAAATTCTGAGCAATGAAATCACAGGAGAGGCTATAATGACGTTGCTCTCAGCCATGACCGAGGGGGAGGCATCAGTGCAGCGACATTTCACCAAGAATGTGGTGAAGATCATCTTCGTGTTATCACCGGGTTACGCCACATTGCCTGAAACCCTACAGTTTGTGTACACGATGGTCACAACTCTAGCGGAGGGACGATTCAGCGTGATAATACCTGCGCCGAACAGGATGGTGGACCCTAACAACTATTACACGACGGTTCTGAGCTTCCTGCCTTCTGGTCTGACATTTCCAATGCCATCCAAGGATTTAAGGATTGCAGCTCGACTCGGTTGGTGCTGGATGAAGTCCTGGGATTGGAGCTGTCCAACTTCGCCAGGTTACTGAAATTGAGGCCTGGGGTAGATGATGATCACTTGTTAGTACAACAGGTAGCCAATGCCCTCTGGTTCAGACAGATGGATTATGCGAGAAATGAACAGCGGAGGACGGTCAAAAGAAATATGACGTCGGCAGAAGAGGACCTCATGGCGCTGGCCTTGAGGACGAAGTCACATGCCAATGCATGGTTTTGCTTGTCGCCAAGAGTGTGTACCTTGGGAGAAGACGCGTTTGGCATGCACCGGCTGTGATCAAGGAGATAAACGCGTATCTGAAAAACTTGTTCAACGAGAGGGAGTTAGCCGGAGGTATGATGTTACAATTGATGCAGGACGTGAACACGATGTCATTAGATAAATTCCAAGCAGATACTTTGGCCACGAGGGCACAAAATGAGAGATCAGACGCTATCGTAGGTGGAATGGGAGTGGGATGGACGTCAACGTGTTACCCGAGGGCCTCCCGGAATCTTATTGCGAGCTTTGTCTAGGATATCTGGAAACTGTCGATCGGTCTGGTACTAGCACTGTACGTGACGTTTGGTCACGAGAGCTTTGTGAAGGGACCTGCGAATCTCTTCACTCAAGCGTTGGCGGACCTGAGATTGGATGGACTCTTTACCCTGATCGCCATGACATATGGTCGGTTGGGCGATTTTTTCGTGCTGTTACGCTACGCCGAACAACTGTAGGGAGCAGGTCGAGAATTCAACGCGCAGTTGGAAACCGCCTCGTACAGGAAGATGAAGGATTGGAGGATACTCTTGCTCCAGTACCTCCTGCAGCAGAATAGGTGTATCACAGGAGAGGACAAGGTGGTAACGGGAGCGAGTGAATGCAACCAGTATTGTGGCATGCCCTTACTGACAGATCTGGCTGTGATGATGCAGATCGATCCGCTGGCTCTGGTCCATGGAATGAGGGAGTTGGTCACGGTGGTATACGGACCCGTGATGTCATTTATGTTCCCGGACGTGCAAGTGAAGGCATACAGGAACTCGGTTTTGTATGTCAACTTAGTCTCGGTTGTGGATTTTTTCGTGCT